>NC_048314.1:5000492-5053128 GCF_013100865.1 Trachemys scripta elegans
CTGTGGGCTGTAGTCCACGAAAGCTTATGCTCTAATAAATTTGTTAGTCTCTAAATTGCCACAAGTACTCCTGTTCTTTTCACTTTTAACCTTTTGCCATCTTGAAGATCAATCATTAGTTCAAACTTCTTGTTTTCTCCTAGCTGTCAATATCTAATGAGACAAAACTTCACCTCTCATCCCATGACTACTTAGTTTTCTTAAGAGCATCTTGTAAGAGACTTTGCATAAGTAGCACAGGAAAAATATCAAATTCTGATATGAGATGTAAATACAGAAGTATGGCTTCCCAAACCCGCTAATCGACAGAACTGTTTTCTTGCCAAAAAGAAAGGAGAGCAGCAGCAGTTCTCAGGTGATGCTCTTGCACACCAATGATTTATGGAATTCCTAGTCTGCAGAATTTTTGTAAAATGAGCAATAAGTGATTGGGGTGTATTTGACAGGATATGGCCCCTTAGAAAGATCTGTCTCTTATCTTATAAAGTGCCCCACAAAATGACTCAGCTGGAGATCTGCTATTTGACAGAACCTGTTGCTACTGGCACAGGAAAGAAACCTTCCAAACAGCATGTAAGGAGAGCTGTTCTTCCTCTCCCTGAAAAGAAAATGGAGATGTTTCATAATTGTAAATGGGCTCTTGATACTGCTATTCAACCTGAATATCCCCAGAAAGAGGGACTAGGATTTGACTGTCATTCCAAAACACTAAGCAGAGGAACCCACTGGTTCACTAGGCCACAACATCAGTCAATGCAAAAAAGCTGCACAAACAGTGAGACCTATCTGTACCCTTCTTGTCCCTAATCAAATTGGCTTTTTGTTACTCAGAACACACACCCACTCCTTGCAGCCACATATTCCAGGTGGATTCAGCAGGCTTACAATTTGTGGGGGGTCTCTCCAAGTAAGAAAAGGGCTTCAACTGGCAAAGGAGCCAGGACTTATCTTCCTCTGGTCCAAATTCCAGAGAGGAAGATTGGGCAGTGAGTTACCTCTCCTACTGCTGAATTGGCTTAGTAACTGTTTATCTGCCCCTCCTTCTTGTGCTGTTGAAGGAGGTTGCTGTGTTATGATGAAATATATCTTTTTTATACTGCATAGGAATAACAGATTCCTTATTATGTGGGCAGCGTGACATTTCAGAGTCCTTAACTATTCATATCCTTGATTTTAAGTGGTTGGCACTTAAATTAGGTGATAGGTAACTATACTGTTGTCATTTAGCAACCTTAACTGGCTTTGGAAAGCATTTTTATTGGATTTCAGCCAGAACCCTAATGTTTAAATTATGAACATAAATCCTACATTTACATGTGAAATGTGGAGTTTGAACATATTTTGTGCATGAAGTTTAGGATCCTGTGGTGAGTCATTTGGCTGTAACATTTTTGTACAGTAACTCCTCACTTAAAGTCATCCTGGTTAACGTTGTTTCGTTGTAATGTTGCTGATCAATTAGAGAACATGCTCATTTAAAGTTGTGCAATGCTCCCTTATAACGTTGTTTGGCAGCCACCTGCTTTGTCCACTGCTTGCAGAAAGAGCATCCCGTTAGAGCAAGCTGGTGGGGGCTTGGAACCAGGGTGGCCCGGCAGCCCCCCTATCAGGGCCGGCTCCAGGCACCAGCCCAGCAAGCAGGTGCTTGGGGCGGCCACGGGGAAGGGGCGGCACGTTGGGCTCTTCGGCGACAATTCGGCAGCGGGTCCCTCGGTCCCTCTCGGAGGGAAGGACCTGCCACCGAATTGCCACCAAAGAAGAAAGCAGCGCGGTGGAGCTGCCGCTGAAAGCGGCTTTTTTTTTTTTTTTACCGCCGCTTGGGGCGGCAAAAACCCTGGAGCCAGCCCTGCCTCCATCAGCTCCCCACTCTCCTAAGTTCCCTGTGCAGCTGCCACCCAGCAGGCTATCAATTGCCCGCAGTTCAGCTGTCCCTCCCCCCCACTGCCATGTGCTGCTCCTGCCCTCTGCCTTGGAGCTGCTCCCAGGAGCTTCATGCTTGCTGTGTGGGGGAGGACAGGGGGGCTAATGTCAGGGTATCCCCCTCCCCCCTGCTCCTGCCCCCCACTTACCCCATCTCCATAGGGCGGGGGGGGACACGACAGGGCTCAGGACAGAGGGAGTTTGCTGGCAGCAGCTGCTGTCTCAACTTGCTAATCTACATAAAAGGGCAATATACTTAGAGTGGGGTCAGCATACTTAATGCGCATCTCACACACACACACAGTGTATCTCTGTCTGTCTGACATGCTGTCTCCCCTCCCTCTATTTGTTCTGCCTTGCAGAGTGTGAAGCTACATTAACAACAATGTGTTAACCCTTGAGGGCTCAGCTGATTGCTTGTTCATCATTTAGCAGTAAGGCATTCCCTGGGAAATATCTCACCCTCTGACTTCACCACCTCAGCCAAGCTACATAATTATCATTGCTGTGTACAGTATTAAATTGCTTGTTTAAAGCTTATACTGTGTGTATATATATATATACACTCTTTCGTCTGGTGAAAAAAAATTCCCTGGACCCTAACCCCCCTTATTTACATTAATTCTTATGGGGAAATTGGATTCGCTTAACATTATTTCGCTTAAAGTCGCATTTTTCAGGAACATAACTACAACCTTAAGCGAGGAGTTACTGTCTTATATTAATATGATTATTTTATTTTTGACTGTGTCCAGAAGCTTACCAGGCTCTTTGCAGAACACAGAGAAAGGCAGAGCACCTGGCCAGAAGTGCTTCCTATCTAATTTTATGCATTCCACCTTTTCTTTGTGAAATACAGTGAAATACTGGGAGTACAATGCAATAGGTGAACAAATCTGTGTTTTATATGCTTTATACAGATTTGAGGCCAGACCTGCATTCGGTTATACACAAGTGTGTGCAACTGAGATGGCAATCTCACCGTCTATGTTCAGGCAGAGATTAAACAGTCTCCTCTGTCAATATTTAGGTTGACTCCTCCTACTTTTGCTCATTTCCTTGAAATCTTTGTGTTTCTGAACCCATTGAGTAATAAAGGGAGTATTTAGCAAAGTATGACTTAGAGGCTGCTGAACTTCCTTGTTAGCCCTGAATTCCAGGCAGGTGCACCTGTCTGTCAGCAAAGAGCTGGGTGAGGCTTTAAGGCAGCTGCCAAGATAGCCAGATCCTGAAGGACTTTAGAGAGGAATCTGTTTTATTTGTGTATACAGAGAGAAAATGGCATATCGAGACTTAGTGAGAGGCTGGCATGAAGGAATTCTGGCTATGGATAAGGGGGACTGGGATTCTGCCTTGAAAATCTTCTCCAGTATCGAAGAGCCATCCTCCAGGATCTATTTCAACATAGGCTGTGTGCATCTCTCAACAGGGAACCCCGAGGGAGCCTTGCAGGTGAGCAAAAGAAAGAAAAAGTAAAGCAAGTCAAAAATATAGGAAAGGAATCTTGTGTTTTGTGTTTACTTTTATCTGGAAAAGAGAAAAGATGGTTAACTCTGAATGGAAAGTGGAAATCTGCCATTATATTATTTCTTAGGAGATTTTCTAGTTATTATTATTTGAATTACCATAGCGCAGATAGAACGGGGAAAAGAAAATTATACTTTGCTACTGAACAAACCTTACAGTACATATTTCAGAGGAATTTATGGTTGCCTGATATCAGACAAATCTAATTCCGTTCCTGCTCATGAATCCGAGAACAAGCCAGGTTCTCTTACATTCTGTTTCTCCCCCTTCCTCAGTCAGTAAAGACCTTGATCATTGAAAACTGTGTCTTAGATTTATATGTGATGGCACATTTAAGTAAACTGGTGGTTTTTCCAATGCCACTATGACTTAATAGTGGCTCATTAATGGTAAATCTATGCAGTTGTCACAGTGGTTACACCCGGGAGGCCAATCTCAAGTCAGACACCCCAAACTAGTGGTATATTCTGTAACTAGATATCACCAAACCAACAACAAATGTGCGCTCCTGGATTACTATATTAGTCTCACCATGCAAAGTAATTCACATTGGAAAACATAATCCCAACTATACATATAAAATGGTGTCTAAATTAGCTGTTACCACTCAAGATAGATCTTGGAGTCATTATTTAAAATCATGGTAAAGGAGATGCACCCCTTACTTTCCAAAAGCACATACTAACTAAAATAACCTTCCTGGATGGGGTTCTGCTTTGACACCCACTGCCATGAACTAAGTTTACCACAGCTATGCAATGGCTCCCTTTATTCATCTGGGAAGTAGGCCCATCTGTGGGTTTAAGATAAGCAGGAATACTGACTTTTATGTGCATGGTGAGGAATCTTTCCATTTTCTCCTTCACATCCCCCACTCTCCACCCTATCACCACCTGCTTTCAATGATCCCCTCTCAAACCAAGTGGTTCCCAAAATGATTCTCCCCATGGCTCACCTGTGTCTGCTCACAGTAGCCAAGAACAGGCTATACAAGGTGCTTCCAGGCGTGAACAGCCAATTATGCTTCAGGCAAATAGGCCGTCAGATTACAGGAGCCTGAGCTGCATTCCACAATCCTGATTCCTAACAGGGTTATTTTAGGGACATTCCATCACTTTCTCCTGGGACTGGTTCTAATCTGCAAGATATCATTTTGATGGTTCACATGCATTCTCCCCCACACAGGAACTGCTCCTGGATTTCAGCCACCATGCCCTTCCATCGCTCTAACAAATGCCTTGCAATCACATCTCTCAGGCACCAGCTCTGTTATGTGGTTTAGCTAACTTTTGTCATGTCTGTATTTTTCTTCTTAGGCCTTTGATAAAACAGTTACCAAGGACAACCATCTAGCTGTTGGCTTCTTTCAAAGAGGGTTTGTCTGTCTGCAGTTAGAAATGTAAGTGTAATGCTTGTTCATTTCACTCTTTGCCTCTCTTTCTTTAATGATATTTCACCCTTCTGAAGTGCATTTTATCTAGTGTTCTCAATGCACTTTGCAAATATCAGTTAAGCCTCAGAAGATCTTTGGTCAGTATAATCTCCCTGTTACAGTTAGGGAGCTGAGGTTTAGAGAAAGGCAGTGACTTCCCCAAGGCCTCACAGTGAATCAGTGGCTGTAGCATGCAGACTCACCCCTGCGGCGCCTCCTGAGAGTCATCTCAGGGAATTAGCTCTGCCAGCCTTGGAGCACCCTCTGCAGGCCTGTGATCTGCCTTGCTGCTGGCCCCATGTCCCTCCCAGGACCACGGTGCCCCTTTCTCTAGGTGCTGCCCCCTGGCAGTACCCCCACAGTTCTGGGTCTCCCCCTCCCAGGGGAACCCCCACCCACTATCCCCACTTTGCCTCAGTCTTGGCTACTGCCCAATCTCCATCTAGCCCCCATTCACTGGGACAGATTGTAGTATCAGCCACTCATCACAGGCAAAGGGGTTCAGACCCATGGGCTGCCCCCTGCAATCCAGTACCTAATAGGCCTTACCAGGCCTGCAGCCTGGGGTTTTCCTAGGCTAGAGCTCCCCAGCTCCCTTGGCCTTTCCTCAGCCCTGCTCCACTCCAGGTATTTGGTTAAGCTCCCTGCAGCCAGGCCCTTCTCTCTGAATGCAGAGAGAGACCTGTCTGCTTGAGCGCCTGGCTCAAGCCTTTTATAGGGCCGGTATGGCCCCAGCTCAGCCTGCTTCCTCCCAATCAGCCCAGCTTTTCCCCTGCCACAGACCTCTCCCAGGGCTGTTTTAAGCCTTTCCAGGCAGGAGCGGGTGACCATCCCACTACACAGGCATAGCAAGGTACAGAACACAGACTCTGATTACCATACTGCATTGTATGTGTACTCAGACACCCCAAAGGCAAAAGTTAATAAACTTAAAGACCATATAACTTATAGACATAGCACATACACCCTCTCTAAAACTCTGGTATCTGGGTCCATCCAGAATCTTCCAGCCATTGAGCAAAGACAAGAAACATAGACGTCACCGTAGTAAATCAGACAATTGATCTATCAAGTCTGGTATCCCACCTCCCCAGGAAAAGCTGTTTACTAGGGCTGTCGATTAATCACAGCTAACTCATGCGATTAACTCAAAAAAATTAATCGTGATTAAAAACATTAAGTGCAGTTTTAATCGCACTGTTAAACAATAGAATACCAATTGAAATTTGTTTAATATTTTGGATGTTTTTCTACATTTTCATATATATTGTATTCTGTGTTGCAGTTGAAATCAAAGTGTATATTAATTTTGATTACAGAAACCTGGTGGAGTGGGGACAATCAATGGGACACAATCATTCCAGGGTACAAAATATATCGGAAGGACAGAACAGGTCGTGCGGGGGGGGTTGGGGGTGGGAATGGGACTATATGTGAAAGAAAATGTAGAATCAAATGAAGTAAAAATCTTAAATGAATCCACATGTTCCATAGAATCTCTATGGATAGTAATTCCATGCTCTAATAAGAATATAACCGTAGGGATCTATTATCAACCACCTGACCAGGACAGTGATAGTGATGATGAAATGCTAAGGGAGATTAGAGAGGCTATCAAAATAAAGAACTCAATAATAGTGGGTAATTTCAATTATCCCCATTGTGACTGGGTGCATATCACTTCAGGACAAAATGTAGAGACAAAATTTCTTGATACTTTAAATGACTGCTTCTTGGAGCAGCTGGTACAGGAACCCACAAGGGGAGAGGCAACTCTCGATTTAATCCTGAGTGGAGCGCAGGAGCTGGTCCAAGAGGTAACTGTAACAAGACCGCTTGGAAATAGTGACCATAATATAATAACATTTAACATTCCTGTGGTGGGAAGAAAACCTCAACAAACTAACACTGTGGCATTTAACTTCAGAAAGGGGAACTATGCAAAAATGAGGGGGTTAGTTAAACAGAAATTAAAAGGTACAGTGATTAGAGTGAAATCCCTGCAAGCTGCATGGACACTTTTCAAAGACACCATAATAGAGGCCCAACTTAAACGTATGCCCCAAATTAAAGAACACAGTAAAAGAACTAAAAAAGAGCCACCGTGGCTTAACAATCATGTAAAAGAAGCAGTGAGAGATAAAAAGGCATCTCTTAAAAAGTGGAAGTCAAATCCTAGTGAGGTAAATAGAAAGGAGCATAAACACTGCCAAATTAAGTGTAAAAATGTAATAAGAAAAGCCAAAAAGGAGTTTGAAGAACAGCTAGCCAAAAACTCAAAAGGTAATAACAAAATGTTTTTTAAGTACATCAGAAGCAGGAAGCCTGCTAAGCAACCAGTGGGGCCCCTGGACGATTGAGATAGAAAAGGAGCACTTAAAGATGATAAAGTCATTCTGGAGAAACTAAATGAATTCTTTGCTTCAGTCTTCACAGCTGAGGAAGTTAGGGAGATTCCCAAACCTGAGCTGGCTTTTGTAGGTGACAAATCTGAGTAATTGTCACAGATTGAAGTGTCACTAGAGGAGGTTTTGGAATTAATTGATAAACTTAACAGTAATAAGTCACCGGGACCAGATGGCAGTCACCCAAGAGTTCTGAAAGAACTCAAATATGAAATTGCGGAACTATTAACTATGGTTTGTAACCTGTCCATTAAATCAGCTTCTGTACCCAGTGACTGGAAGATAGCTAATGTAACACCGATATTTAAAAAGGGCTCTAGAGGTGATCCCAGCAATTAGTTGAAACAATAGTAAAGAATAAAATTGTCAGACACATAGAAGAACATAAATTGTTGGGCAAAAGTCAACATGGTTTCTGTAAAGGGAAATCATGTCTTACTAATCTATTAGAGTTCTTTGAAGGGGTCAACAAACATGTGGACCAGGGGGATCCAGTGGACATAGTGTTTTTAGATTTCCAGAAAGCCTTTGACAAGGTCCCTCACCAAAGGGTCTTACGTAAATTAAGTTGTCATGGGATAAGAGGGAAGATCCTTTCATGGATTGAGATCTGGTTAAAAGACAGGGAACAAAGGGTAGGAATAAACGGTAAATTTTCAAAATGGAGAGGGGTAACTAGTGGTGTTCCTCAAAGGTCAATCCTAGGACCAATCCTATTCATGTATTCATAAATGATCTGGAGAAAGGGGTAAACAGTAAGGTAGTAAAGTTTGCAGATGATACTAAACTGCTCAAGATAGTTAAGACCAAAGCAGACTGTGAAGAACTTCAAAAAGATCTCACAAAACTAAGTGATTGGGCAACAAAATGACAAATGAAATTTAATGTGAATAAATGTAAAGAAATATACATTGGAAAAAATAACCCCACCTATACACACAATATGATGGGGGCTAATTTAGCTACAACAAATCAGGAAAGAGATCTTGGAGTCATCGTGGATAGTTCTCTGAAGACATCCACGCAGTGTGCAACAGCAGTCAAAAAAGCAAACAGGATGTTAGGAATCATTCAAAAAGGGATACAGAATGAGACGGAGAATATCTTATTGGCCTTATATAAATCCATGGTACACCCACATCTCGAATACTGCGTACAGATGTGGTCTCCTCATCTCAAAAAAGCTATACTAGCATTAGAAAAGGTTCAGAGAAGGGCAACTAAAATGATTAGGGGGTTTTAACGGGTCCCATATGAGGAGAGATTAAAGAGCGTAGGACATTTCAGCTTGGAAAAGAGGAGGCTAAGGGGGGATATGATACCGATATATAAAATCATGAGTGATGTGGAGAAAGTGAATAAGGAAAAGTTATTTACTTGTTCCCATAATATAAGAACTAGGGGCCACCAAATGAAATGAATGGGCAGCAGGTTTAAAATAAATAAAAGGAAGTTCTTCTTCACATAGCGCACAGTCAACCTGTGGAAGTCCTTGCCTGTGAAAGTTGTGAAGGCTAGGACTATAACAGGGATTAAAAGAAAACTAGAAAATTCATGGAGGTTAAGTCCATTAATGGCTATTAGCCAGGATGGGTAAGGAATGGTGTCCCTAGTCTCTGTTTGTCAGAGGGCGGAGATGGATGGCAGGAGAGAGATCACTTAATCATTACCTGTTAGGTTCACTCCCTCTGGGATACCTGGTATTTGTCACTGTCGGTAGACAGGGTACTGGGCTGGATGGACGTTTTGTCTGAGCCAGTATGGCCATTCTTATGTTCTTTGCACTGTAAAATGATAAACAAAAGAAATAATATTTTTCAATTCACCTCGTACAAGTACTGTAATGCAATCTCTTTATCGTGAAAGTGCAATTTACAAATATAGATTTTTTTTGTTATATAACTGCACTCAAAAACAAAACAATGTAAAACTTTAGAGCCTACAAGTCCATTCAGTCCTACTTCTCGTTCAGCCAATCGTTAAGACAAACAAGTTTGTTTACATTTACGGGAGATAATGCTGTCTACTTCCTATTTACAATGTCACCAGAAAGTGAGAACAGGCATTCTCATGGGACTTTTGTAGCTGGTATTGCAAGGTATTACATGCTAGATATGCTAAACATTTGTATGGCACTTCATGCTTCAGCCATCATTCCAGAGGACATGCTTCCATGATAATGACGCTTGCTAAAAAAGTAATGCATTAATTAAATTTGTGACTGAACCCCCCGGGGGAGAATTGTATGTCTCTGGCTCTATTTTACCTGCATTCTGCCACATATTTCATGTTATAGCAGATGACCAAGCACATGTTTATTTTAAGAACACTTTCACTGCAGATTTGACAAAACGCAAAGAATGTACCAACATGAGATTTCTAAAGATAGCTACAGCACTTGACCCAAGATTTAAGAATCTGAAGTGCCTTCCAAAATCTGAGAGGGACGAGGTGTGAAGCATGCTTTCTGAAGTCTTAAAAGAGCAACACTCTGATGTGGAAATTGCAGAACCTGAACCACCAAAAAAGAAAATCAACCTTCTGCTGGTGGCATCTGACTCAGATAATGAAAATGAACATGAGTCAGTCAGCACTGCTTTGGGTTGTTATCGAGCAGAACCCATCATCAGCATGGATGCGTGTCCCTGGAATGGTGGTTGAAGCATGAAGGGACATATGAATTTTCACTTCTCGGAGTTCAAGCAGCAGAGAGTTACTGTTCCTTCTTGTCAGGGATTTATATTCTCTTCGCCCAGAGTTCAAGATGATGGGATGAGTTCACCTGCAGGTCTACTCTCCCTGAGTGTGAGGGGAAGCAATGTTGTATGTTCTTTAATGTTTCAGTGAGGCTGGCAGACCAGGTCATGCTACAATGTATTCAGATCAATTCACTTGTGTATTATTATAGATCAAAGAAATAGTTAGATGAATGAGTGTATTGGGTTTTTAAACTTCATGAAAACCAATGGGATGTTATTTGCATTGTTTTCACTTATCTGTTCCTGTTATAATATAATAGCAAACATCTACATTGTGTACACCTCTGTAACTTAATAACCCATCAAAGAAATCTTGTGAAATGCTAAGGAAGGACTTAAGGACTTTAACAGAAAACGCTTATTTAAAAGCAAGTGGCCATTATGTATGATGGTTTAAGGTCAATAGACTAAGTGCATTCCCCACTCTCCATCATCAAAGGAAAAGCCCATGTGGGAAGAGACACTGACAGCTTGTCTTCTGTCAGAAGATATAAGAATGGATTCAGGGGAAGATTCTTCATGTCTGGACTGTTTGGACTCTTACAGGGAAGTGCACTGGATGCAAAGCAGAGATCCCCAGGGACAATCTGGGTACCCTGAAAGACTTTGGGGAAACCAGAAGTTTATTACATCACTGACACCATTTGGAGTTACAAACTGTGACTCACTTGTGCATATATTTTACCTGCTTTAACCTCAGTAACTCTTATTTCCCTTTCTTAGCTAATAAATCTATAGTTAGTTTACTATAGAATTGGCTGCCAGCCTTGTCTTTGGTGTAAGATCTGTAGTCCCAGTTGATCTGGGGTGACTGGTCTCTTGGGACTGGGAGAAATCTGATGTGGTGTGGTCTGGGGTTTAAAGAATCTTTTATCACAAAGTTCAGCTTGCCTGGGTGGCACGATAGACTGGAGAGTCTAAGGGGACTATCTGTGATTCCATGGTGAGCCTGGTAAGAGTGATCCAGGAGTTCACATTTGTTACTGGCTTGAGGAAATGTAATTATCGTCCACACCACCAGTTTGGGGTGTCTGCCCTTGTTTTCTGACAGTCTGCCCTGAGGTAGTCGTGAGCCACTCCAGTCAGCGTGACAGTTTCACAATGGCTCCTTTGTGGGTCTTCTTGGTGGGCAGGACCTAACACCTTCTGTAGGCAGCCAGTATTTCTACATTAATTAATGCTCCTTTCTGTTTGATGATTTACACAATTACGGATGATTACAATGCAAACACCTCATACAATCTTATATACCCTTACGGGGTACAGATGTTATAAGTAAGATTAATACATGCAGCATCCTACAAGTCTTCATAAAGTCTAAACAATAAACACATTCTTATAAATCTAAGTCATATTTTAACAATACTAACACACAGGTGAGTTAGACTGGTTTCCAGCTGTGCATGTGTCAGTGTTCAGTGAGGCCTGGGGCCTTGGCATGAGCTGGCATCTGGGCTCCTAGCAACACATACCTCACTCCCCTTCCCCCCATCCCTATTATGATTTTAGTTGTCTCCATAGGGTGACCTTTGTGTCTCTGTGGCTATTCCCCTTTGCTGAGGGAGGGTGCCCATTGCCATTCCTGTCGGTCAAAATGGCTAAGCCAAATTCTGCTCTGAACAACACTGGGGTAAATTCAGAGTAGAGCTGGTTGGAGGAATGTCAGTGGAATCATATTCTGTTAGAATGTACCGTTCTGTTGAGAAGTTCATTTAGGAAGAAGAAAGGGGGGAAAGGTTTAGACAATGTCAAAACAAAACATTTCAATTCTTCATTTTGAAAAGACTATTCATTTTGATTTTTTAAAATTCTGTATGGAAATGAAACGTTTTCAGCAACTTGAAATGAAACAAAAATTCCTTTGCAGAGAACTTCACATTTTTCAAATTTGGAATGAAGTCAAATTAGAACTCTGGAATTCGTTCTCCAAGCAGAACTTCCATCCTCTGCACAGCTCTAATTCAGAGCAATTGCATTTGTAGTCAGTGAAGTTCCTCTGTATTTATACATACATTGTTTGTTTGTCTACACAGCAAAGACAAACCCCGAGCTGGCCCATGGGGGAGGGATAGCTCAGTGGTTTGAGCATTGGCCTGCTAAACCCCGGGTTGTGAGCTCACTCCTTGAGGGGGCCATTTAGGGATCTGGGGCAAAAATCTGTCTGGGGATTGGTCCTGCTTTGTGCAGGGGGTTGGACTAGATGACCTCCTGAAGTCCCTTCCAACCCTGATATTCTATGACTCAGGCTCAGACTGCGGGGCTGTTCCATTGCTGCATAGACTTCTGGGCTCTGCCTGCAACCTGAGCTCTGGGACCCTCCTACTCCTAGAGCCCTAGAGCCCAGGCTCCAGCCCTGGCCTGTAAGTCTACACTACAATTAAACAGGCCTGAGCCCTGAGAGTCCAAGTCAGCTGGCACAGGCCAGCTGCAGGTTTTTCTCAGACCCTTCCCTTTTAGTTGGGAATTGTTGTCCAATATCAGCATTACCCTTCAGCACTTCCTTTTTCTCTGAAATTTCTGCAAGGACACTAGCTAGGATAAAATTGCAAGGGATCCCAATTCCCATAACTGGAGCATAATGTGAACAGTTTCTACAGTTAGCAAGGAACTGTTAGCCTTTCCACTTTCCCATCTCCTCAGTATCAGGACAGCATTTTGGATGTCAAAAGTTAACAGACTCAGACAGTGGGATAAGACCAGATCATCACGGAAGAAAGGGAAGCAATAGTCTAAATTTAGTGATTCTGCATGTTTCTCCAGTGAAGCTTCCTCTAACCCAGGCTGTTGGGAAGAGAAGAATCCTCTTTGCTAGTCTGGTTCCTGAGCTTGATACTTTTCCCTGTAAATTTGGGGATTCAGTTCTCATCTTCATCTCTATCCTTGTGCACTGCAGGTATGAAGAAGCTCTATATGACTTCAGCATGGCCCTCACTCACCTAAGAAATAACCCTTTCATTGACTACAAACAACTGGGACTAAGGCATATGCTCTGTGCCTGGGAGGTGAGTGTGTGGGTGGGTAGGAGATATGTCTTTACTTATCAGCAATGGAAAGCCAACCAGATGCTTTCCAAGCTGTGTCCATCATAATTTCTGTGTTTGACGGTAAAACCCTGATATCCAGATCTATATGAGGATGAGTGTGCTGCCAGTCCAAATTGCACAATACACCTCTACCTCTACCTCGATATAACGCTGTCCTCGGGAGCCAAAAAATCTTACCGCGTTATAGGTGAAACAGCTTTATATTGAACTTGCTTTGATCCACCGGAGTGTGCAGCCCCACCCGCCCGGAGCACTGCTTTACCGCGTTCTATCCAAATCCGTGTTATATCGGGTCGCGTTATATCGAGGTAGCGGTGTATTAGCACTGCCCTGGAGCTTACCCACTAGCTTGGGAAAACTGGGAGAAAGTGATCTAATTCCAAAATTCAAACAGTATTTTTATATTGAAAGAGTGAGTAGCTGAAAAGAAATGTGTACAGAACATGTAAATGGAGATGAGACCACCCAACTTTCTCTCTCTAGTTCTACTGAGATTGTTGAGTTGCAGTTAATCCAATTAAGGAGTAGAGAGTAGTTCCTGCGAGGCATGGGTTTTTCCTTAAATTTCATCCCCGTAGAATGCATATCAGTGTTGCAATGAGCTAAAGATACGGTCTTTGGCCAGACTGCAGTCTCTGTAGAGATCCCTTGAGACCAATACCAGTGTTGTGCATACATTTTGAGAATGGAAGCATGAGCAAAAACCACATATCCATGTTCCTGTACACAAAAATGTCACATTATCTGCTGCTTATCACAGGTCCACCTGTCATGGATTCACAGGGCTGGTCTATGCCCCACCCTGTAACCCATCCCTTGGGAGTGACCCTTTTAGTGGGCCGGGCACCAGGGAACCACACAGTTCCACAGGGCAGGCTGTAGTCTCTCAGACTCCGAGACTGGGCCTTTGGGCACCAGTGGTCCCTGTCTCTTTCCATGACTATCTGCAGCAAATCCAGCCAAGCCAGACACCTACAGGAGGCTGTTAAGGTTGCCAACCCTCCAGGGTTGTCCTGGAGTCTCCAGAAATGAAAGATTAATCTTTAATTAAAGATTATGTCGTGTGATGAGACCTCCAGGAATACGTCCAACCAAAATTGGAAACCCTAAAGGCTGGTACTGTACCCAGTCAGAGCGCAAGGCTCACAGTGAGTACTTGCAGCAACACAGGCAGCCTTTTCAAAACAAGGTAACAATTTATTAATCACCTGGCTACAGAATCTGAGAGTTCTTAGGTTAGCACAGGAAAGTAAAAGTTAAGGCATAGTCTGTCCTGGCCACGCCAATGCAATGAAAGCTGTTTTCAACTCCAGTTCTGCTCTGGCTCTTTGCCTTCATTCCAGATGAGAACTGGTGAGTCCCTCCACAGGGCAGCCCTTATTCGAGCCACCTGACACCTTTTTGCCTTTGTTCTCCAGCTGAGTTAGCATGTTCTGCCTGGGGGGCGGAGTTCCTTCTATTAGGTGTCAACTGTTCAGTCTTCAGGGTGGGGCAAAGGGTGAGGGTGGGGGTCTTATTGTCTCTTCACATCCTTTGTTGACCTGGATTAGTTGCAACCTGTTAATGACCCAGCACAGCAAAGTGACACACATACCTCATAACTCCTGAGCTGTTCCAGAAGCAGTGTTAACCCTTTTGCACCCACAAGGTAGCAATGCAAAGTATAGAAGGAAACTGAGGCACATATAAATTCCTAAAAATAGGACAGAAAATTCCCATTTCTTCACACATCCCATGGGCCTAACTGGAAAACATGGCCCTAAGAATGCAAACTTTGAACAAATCCCAAGTGGTAGTTAACAAGGTCTAGTCTGCAACTGGTAATGTTATTGAGCACATTCTTTTAAACTCCCAATGTTCTGTCCAATAATTATAAATGTAAACACAACAAAAATTATTGCTGCACCATATAAAAGAAAGACAATTTACACAACACTGGAAATAATCTTAATGCCTGTGTATGTTCTTTACTCAGTGTATATATTGGGGATTCTATCCCATGTGTCAGATGTGATGGGTTGTTGTGACTTCCCCCAGCTCATGCACAGTGAATTTCTGTTTACACCTCTCTGAGGAATTAAGGGACAGAGATCACAGACTAGTGCAGTCTGTGTAACAAAGGGGTTTTGAGAAGTGAAAACATTTTAAACACAGATGCAGCTGTTGTACAGGGGCATATTTTTAGCTAGTCTCCTTTACATTACTTTGTTTCCTGTGTCCTGAGTCTTTTTGGATGCACTGAAAATCAGGTAGAAAAAAGAGAGAGTTTAATATTTAGACTCCCCTAAATATGAAAAGAGTCATTGTGTGTCTTCAGTCAGACAGGTCCCAGAATCTGTCAGGCAACTTTATTCATGCATGTGCTCCTTAAAATGCAAGGCGCTAAAGCTTCTATACAGCGAAGGTGTGACTTTATGGATCTCTCCCTGCATTTCCTTCCACTCTGTTGTCATGCCTTGAAAACAATGGGTATGCCTTTTGAGAGTGCAGGGCCCCAGGCACATCTGAAGGGTGGCTGGGGGAATGGGATTGGTGCACACGCTGGCAAGCACAAACATTTATTCATGAAGCATCCTTTAGAAGATATCAAGATGTGTATTCACACCATGTTGACCCTCTAATGTCCTCTGAAAAGGTTTCACATTTTGCAAAATATGAAAACAAAATCCCATTGGAGGATTTCACCATCAGCACACATGTATGGCGATGGTGATAAATCATCATTTGTGATTAATGCTCTAATGATCTGCTTTCATCTGAGTATCTCAAAGAGCTTAACAAAAATAAGGGCTAAACCCAGGTCCCACGCAAGCTTTTTGGAAAAAATAACCCCAACTATACATACAATATGATGGGGGCTAATTTAGCTACAACAAATCAGGAAAAAGATCTTGGAGTCATAGTGGATAGTTCTCTGAAGATGTCCACGCAGTGTGCAAAAAAGCAAACAGGATGTTAGGAATCATTAAAAAGGGGATAGAGAATAAGACGGAAAATATATTATTGCCCTTATATAAATCCATGGTACGCCCACATCTTGAATACTGCATACTGATGTGGTCTCCTCATATCGAAAAAGATATACTGGCTCTAGAAAAGGTTCAGAGAAGGGCAACTAAAATGATTAGGGGTTTGGAGAGGGTCCCATATGAGGAGAGATTAAAAAGGGTAGGACTTTTCAGCTTGGAAAAGAGGAGACTAAGGGGGGATATGATAGAGGTATATAAAATTATGAGTGATGTGGAGAAAGTAGATAAGGAAAAGTTATTTACTTATTCCCATAATACAAGAACTAGGGGTCACCAAATGAAATTAATAGGCAGCAGGTTTAAAACAAATAAAAGGAAGTTCTTCTTCACACAGCGCACAGTCAACTTGTGGAACTCCTTACCTGAGGAGGTTGTGAAGGCTAGGACTATAACAGCGTTTAAAAGAGAACTGGATAAATTCATGGTGGTTAAGTCCATTAATGGCTATTAGCCAGGATGGGTAAGGAATGGTGTTCCTAGCCTCTGTTTGCCAGAGGGTGGAG
Organism: Trachemys scripta elegans; assembly: GCF_013100865.1. NCBI lineage: Eukaryota > Metazoa > Chordata > Testudines > Emydidae > Trachemys > Trachemys scripta. The sequence continues at coordinate 5,017,112 of NC_048314.1, forward strand.
ATGGATGGCAGGAGAGAGATCACTTGATCATTACCTGTTAGGTTCACTCCCTCTGGGGCACCTGGTATTGGCCACTGTCGGTAGACAGAATATTGGGCTAGATGGACCTTTGGTCTGACCCAGTACGGCTGTTCTTATGTTATGTTAAGCTAATGAGAGTTTTACCACTGAAATCCATTGGACCATAGTTTAGCCTTAATTAATCTCCACAACACCTCTGTGAGGTGCATAAGTATTATTATCTATGTGTCAATAACAATGAGGAATAGAACTTAGTTCTTCTGGCTCCTAGTCCTATGATCTTACCGGCAGACCATGGCCTATCTCAGGTTATGTGCTTATTTTCCTCACACCAATTCACTGCTCCAGCATCTGCCACTTGGACAGGGATTTTCCTACGCCTGCCCTGAATTTCCGCAACACCCCCCCTCCCGCCCCGCCCTTAGTTTTGTGAACTATTTACATACAGTGTTGCCAATTTAGTGATTGTTTGGAAATTTGAATTGAAATTGAAACATTAATACGCACTTTAAAAGTATATAAAGTGTATGATAAAATACGTGTATCTGAAAAAATATAATAGATTTGAAAAGTATGAACATAGACTAGGTTCCTTATACGGCTGTTGTTTTTTATGACCATGTCAGTACATTCATTTCGGTGATGTTGGCCAACCTAATAATTTCAAATTATGATTTATAAGCAAAGTCTAAATGAGCTCTCCCTGACAGCTAGTGATGAGCTAAGGGCTGGGGGAAAAGGCTTCAGAACCAGATTGTATTTACATTCACACCTAATCTACCTAGGCATCCAGCAAACAGAGCTGTGTTGCCAAAGTGATAGATTTTGGCTGGGGTTGGGTTACAAATCACTTGAATGTGTGTGTGTGTGTCGGGGGGGGGGGGGGATGAAATGTTGTTATTCTTATTATATGAGTAAAGGGCAGTAGAACTGTCCTTAGCCTGTGCTGATTGAGGGCATCAAGAGAGAGGGTGGGGACAGGTGTTTTGCTTGATGGTCTGCCTGAGTCACAAATACTATTTGACCTGCCCCTCTCCACTCTTTAAAGACAGAGCTGATTAGGCTCCATAGATGGTCTTTTGTTTTGTTAAATGACCACTAGAGCTGAAATCTCTGATAATCAGGGCTAAGTGCTTAGACCTGCTGTGGGGACAGCGTTTCTGTGGAAGAGACGGCCCAGTCTGCACTAGCAGTGAGGTTCCCCCACTGAGAGCTCAGCTGAAATCACTGAGAGCTGGTGGAACCTCAAGAGACCAACTCTCAAAGGTCACAGTGGCAGGTGGCAGCAGAAGGTGACGGCGCAGGGCCATTGGCAACAGAGTGGTGGAGTGAACGGTGCCACAATGAACAGCCGTGGCCAGAGCGAACAGTGAGCAGCTGGAGGAACGAGCAAGGTGCCTTCTGGCCCCCCACCTGGGAGGTGAACTCATGTGAAAGCACCTCTGAACTGAACTGAGTCTCCACTGACCAAGGACAACACTGGTGAGTGTTAATGAGGCTGTTAAGAATGCTGGAGACACAACACAGTTCATGTGAACAAACATGGCTGTGGCATCATACTTTCTATTTAAGCAAGAGATACCACACACTACAAACTGAAGGCCAATGTTAAGTGCATTGCCACTTGTTCATCCTGAACTTGAACACTGGTTCCAAACAAGACCAGCAAATGCTCACTACCTTTCTGCAAGAAACTCAACTGACTGGCTAGAACAGGGGTCTCAAACTCAAATGACCATGAGGACTAGTACGTTGGCCCGAGGGCCGCATTACCGACACCTCCCCCGCCTGCTGCCCTCGGCCCTGCCCCCACTCCACCCCTTCCATGAGGCCCCGCCCCTGCCCTGCCCCCATTCCAACCCCTTCCCCAAAATCTCCACCCCAACTCTGCCCCCTCCCTGCCCCTGGGGGGTGCAGGAGGGGTGTGGGGTGTGGTGGGGGCTCAGGGCAGGGAGTTGGGGTGTGGGGTGCAGGAGGGGAAAGGGGTACAGCAAGGGGTAGGGTGCAGGGTGCAGCAGGGGGTTCAGGGCAGGGGGTTGGGGTGCAAGGGGGTACAGGGTGCAGCAGGGGGATCAGGGCAGTGGGTTGGGGTGCAAGAGGAGTGTGGGGTGCGGCAGGGGGCTCAGGGCAGTGGGTTGGGGTGCAAGAGGAGTGCGGGGTGTGACGGGGTTCAGGGCAGGGGTCAGGGTGCAGGAGTGGTGCAGGGTATGGCAGGGGGTCAGGGTGCAGGAGGGGTGCGGCATGGGGCTCAGGGCAGTGGGTTGGGATGCAGGAGGAGTGCGAGGTGAGGCAGGGGGTCGGGATGCAGGGTATGGCAGGGGGCTCAGGGCAGGGGGTTTGGCTGAAGGAGGGTTTCGGGGAGCAGGATCTGGAATGGCACGTACCGGGGGCAGGGCAGGCTCCCTGCCTGCCTGTCTGCCCTGCCACCGCAAGAGGCTGGAACGTGGCGAAGGGGGGGCGGAGGGGCTGTGTGTTTCTGTTGTTTGAGGCATCGCCTCCAGCAGCTCCCATTGGCCGCGGTTCCCCGTTCCCGGCCAATTGGAGCTGCTGGGGGCGCTGCCTGAAGCAACAGCCACACACAGCCCCTCCGCCCCCACCCTTCCCCATGTTCCAGCCTCTTCCCGGAGCCACGCAGGGCAGGGCAGGCAGGCAGGGAGCATGCCCTGCTCCTGGTGCACGTCCGGCTGGAGCCGCTCTGGTAAACACTGGGAGAGGGTGGGGGGGCTGTGAGGGGCTCGCGGGCCGCAGAAAATCACCCCACAGGCCGCGTGTTTGAGACCCCTGGGCTAGAAGCATGTGGTGCAACAGTGAAAGACTCAACAGTTGAAAAAGCGAAGAACACTCTTACCACTTTCAAAAAATTTGCATACTTGGCTGATGAATGCACCGATGCAAATGGACATCAAGTATTAAGTCACTGTGTATGTTATCTTGATGTCAGTGGTAGGCCAGTAGATGCATTTCTAGATGTTCAAGTTATAGAAGACACATCGGCTGCATCTGTGACAACCAACATCTGAGAAGAGTTAAATGCTTGACAGTTGGACCCCAAATAGATGGCTGCTTGTGCATTTGATGGAGCTGCAAACTTCTCTGGAAGACATGGTGGAGCACAAGCTTTGCTCAGAGAAAAAATGTAACTCTAATCTCTCCTATACACATTGCAGAGTTCATCTACTCCAACTAGTGCTAGTATGAGCTGCAGACTCTTCAAAAGACATTTAAAAAGCTATAAATTTAATGTTTTCATTATATTCTTTTTTCAGCAAGAGTCCAAAAAGACAGAATATCTTGGAAAATATAGAAGATACACTGGGACTGAAGTTCAAATTAGTCCAACCTGGGAAAACCCTCTGGCTTTCTCATGAGCGATCCTTGGCTGTTGTTTTAAAATTACTCCAGCTGTTATTACTGGCTTTGGAAAGTATCTACTAAGATGGGATGGATCTAAGTAGTGAGGCTGGTGGATTACTTTTGCTACTACGTTCAGAGAAGACTATTGCTATTCTCTCTCTCGTAAGTCTGCTGTTGAAACCACTTGGGTCATTAAACAATGCCATCCAGGCATCGGCTACAACAGTAGTAGATCTTTGTCCAGCAATAGAAGCTACATTTGGATCAATCAGAGCTATCCATTGTAAAAGCACTGGAAGAAACAAAGACTTCAGTCCAGAAGTTGACTAATGAAGGCATTTATATTGAATCCTTAAGTGAAGAGGACAAGAAGTGTTTGTTAAGAGAACTGAAAAAATACACAGACTTGATTCTTAAAAATCTACAACAGTGACTTCTAGATTCTACTCAACCTCTACGTAGCTTTTACAGATTCCTGTCTTATAAAACACCGACAGTTGAGTGGAGTGAGGCACTACCAGCAATGGGGCTGCCATGTGCTCAGGATAGAATAGAGAATTTGAACACACAGTGGAATATCATACGACGAATGAATGAAGATTTGACTTCCACTTCTTTTTTATCATCATTCGTGGCTCGACCCGATCTTTATGCTATGTTTCCTGGGATGAAAGTAGTAGGAAATCATCTCTTGCTACTCCCAGTCACAACAGCTACAGTTGAGCGTTCTTTTTCATCATTGAATAGAATTTTGTGTTCTGAAAGAAGTCGCCTTCTGCCTGATCATGTGACTGAACTAATGAGCACATCAGTTGAAGTAATGGAAGTACCAGATACACGAGAAGCCACCAAAGATGAACACGTTGCATTCATGAAGTTCATTAACAGAGTTGTGCAAAATTATAACAAGAAACCAAGAAGGATGTAGACGTAGTTAGAAGGCTTGAGTAGCCTACTTTAATTTGTGTGATGATTTTAAAACATGAGTTAAATCTAATAAAATGGTCATGAAACATTTTTCCATTTTTACAGTGATGCCATACAGCTCACCTTTTATCCTCCTGGTCTCACCCCTCATCAGCCCTGACTTCCCCCCGTAAATTCGACCCCGCCCCCCAATTTCAATTCTTGAGGAAAACACTGCACTCGGACATCTCCCAAGCTCCATTCCCCTTGGTGCCACTGTCCAACAAGCCACTGCTCTGTCCTCAACTTAAATGCTAGCTGAGGGGGATCTTCTGGTCAACTTTCCCACCACCTCTTTTTCTTCTTTCTTTATCTATTAGAAGAACAGTAGCATTGCAGTCTCTCCCCTCTGATCAGGAGGATGGGCAGTAACTATTGAGGCAGGAGCCAGTGCTGCTCCTTGGGTTTGCCAGCAATGCACACTCCTAGGGAAGGCAGGTAATGCTCTTCATTCTTGTGGCCTCCTTAATGCTGCTTATCTCCACTAGCCCAAAGGTTACTTCCAAATCACAGACACAGACCTACCTTTTTATATCCTGGGCCCAGCTTTTCAATGTGGGCACCTTAGAGTTACATGCAGGTCTCCCATTAGGATGCTTACATTGCCTCTTGGGCTTGTAAATGCTAATTTATTGAGCCTAGAGGTTGATTTGAGCACCTAAATGTGGGCATTGGACACCTTGTTAGGAAGCCCACATTTGATAACTGGGCCAGGTGTGTTCCATTATAGCGCTGCTAACTGTGTATGTGCTACATGCTCTGGTGTTCATTGTACATGTGTGTGCAGGCCTAACCTGCCATATTAATAACACATGGGATCTGGGGAGAGTGTTGGGTTTTGAGGTCGGGGAGAGCTGCAGGAATGCTACAGGCACCCCATATAACATCTGGCTATTGACATCTGGACCAAGCTTAGCACCTCTGGGCCAGCCTCTTCCAGCCAGCATTCAAGACTTGGTGGATCCTCATACTAAGTTGCCTGGCTATTGTCTGATCTCTGTAGAAGAGCACATATTTATCCATGTGACTCCCCACTGCTTTTCCTCCCAGGGTGTGACTAGTGAATGTGCTGTCGTTGAGCACAGTGTATGCCACAGACAGGGGTCGGCAACCTTTCAGAAGTGGTGTGCCGAGTCTTCATTTATTCACTCTGATTTAAGGTTTTGCATGCCAGTAATACATTTTATCGTTTTTAGAAGGTCTCTTTCCATAAGTCTATAATATATAACGAAACTATTGTTGTATGTAAAGTAAATAAGGTTTTTAAAATGTTTAAGAAGCTTCATTTAAAATTAAATTAAAATGCAGAGCCCCCCGGACCGGTGGCCAGGACCTGGGCAGTATGAGTGCCACTGAAAGTCAGCTCACGTGCCGCCTTCCGTACGCGTGCCAAAGGTTGCCTATCCCTGCCACAGAACAAGGGAATCACAGCAGCAGGATACACGCTTGCAGAAAGCCAGGAAACACTCACAGGGAAAATGTTAGAGCCACTGGTGCCTAGAGAGGGACTAACCTACAGTGCCTCATATGTTGTCAGAGATGATCCTTCTTTGAGAACTCTTCCTCTTTTTGCCCCATGTACCTCTTTGCTTCCAGCACCCTGGTGGCTAGTCCTGATCTGACCCAAAGGCTCTGAGCTTGCTGTATGCAGCTGTAACAATGCGGTTCTGGCGGGACCCAACTGAGAGTGCCAATTCAGGACAAATTGCTTCAAACAGGGTAGTTACAGCCCTAGGCTGGGGTTTTTCCACCTCTAAGGCAAACCAAACCAGCCAGACAGTGAAGACTTTGGTCTCATCCCACTGGCTAACCACAAGTCACACAAGCAATTCCCTTAGACACTCCAGTTTCCCAATATCACCACTAGTGCCATGGGGACAAATGGTTATGAAAACCAATACCCCATTAAAAGAAAAAGGTTCTCCTGATCTCACAGGATCAAGCCCCAGTTCAATATACAAATCAGATCTTACCCACAAATCACGCTGTTGCCAATCCTTTAGAATCTAAAATCTGAAGGTTTATTCATAAAAGGAAAGAGATATAGATGAGAGCTAGAATTGGTTAAATAGAATCAATTACAAACAGTAATAGCAAAGTTCCTGGTTCAGGCTTGTAGCAGTGATGAAATAAACTGCAGGTTCAAAATCAAGTCTCTGGAATACATCCCCAGCCAGGGATGGGTCATCAGTCCTTTGTTCAGAGCTTCAGTTTGTAGCAAAATTCCTCCAGAGGTATGAAGCAGAATTGAAGACAAGATGGAGGAGAGGCATCAACCTTTTATAGTCTTTTCCAGGTGTAAGAACACCTCTTTGTTCTTACTGTGGAAAATTACAGCAAAATGGAGTCTGGAGTCACATGGGCAAGTTCCTGCATACTTTGTTGAGTTATAAGGCGTAACTGCCTTCTCTCCATGGGTCAATTGCATAGCTGATGGTCCTTAATGGGCCATCAAGCAGGCTAGGCAGAGCTAACACCAACTTGTCTGGGATGTTTCCCAGAAGCATAGCATAAGTTTGAAATACAGACAGTATAGAGCCAATATTAATAACTTCAACTACAAAATTGATACACACATATAGACAGCATAATCATAACCAGCAAACCATAACCTTGTCTTAGACACCTCATTTGACCCCTTTATGCAAGATTTGGTGCCACTACAGGACTTTGGTTGCAACCATGTTCTATATGGTCCCAGTTTAAATAACATAACATGACAGCAGCCTAGCAGCATAGCTTCATGAAGCGCAGAGTTTATTTTCTCTGAACGCTGTATGTGAAGTTTTGTCAGATCGCTCTCGCAGCAGCATCCCCGTGATCAATAGCAGAGGAAAGGCTGAGCTGGTTGCTGTGTCTGTGATGCTCTGAAAAAACAACAAAGAGTCTGGTGGCACCTTAAAGACTAACAGATTTATTTGGGCATAAGCTTTCGTGAGTAAAAACCTCACTTCTTCGGATGCTCTGGACACACCTTTCTGTTTCACTTGTGTTTCTGCACTTGGTTGGCTTCAGTGAACTTCCTGTTGTTTTGATTCCCTTGAGTTGCTGGTGAGAGTCTCATCCTCTTACTGCTGGTTTTAGGTGCTGTACAATACTGCAGCAGTGCAGTGCCGGCTTGGGCTGTGGCAGGAAGCTAGAATAACCCTGGAGGAGGCTATCAGACAGAGGCCTGAAGGAAGAACCACAAGCCTGGATGTTGCCCTTGAGTGGGTGCAGGTGAGACTGACTATAAATAAGGTTACAATTTAATCATGGAGGTTGTGTAGGTCACAGAATCCATGACTTCCAGCGACCTCTGTGACTTCAGCCTCCGGTAGTTGGGAGCTGCAGGATCCCCCGCAGCCCGCAGGGGCAGGGAGCTAAGGGGTACCCCTGCCACCGCTGGCAGCCCCCAGAGCTCCAAGCTGTCACATATGGAGGGGGACCCCCTGGAGCTCCCAGCCACCGTGGGCGGTGCCGTGGGCCCCAGGAACTGCAGGCAGCAGAGGAATCCTGCAGCTCCCAGCCGCTGTGGTGGCGGGGAAACCCCCGAGCTCCCAGCCGCCGCGGGCGGTGGGGGAACACCCAGAGCTTCCAGCTGCCGTGGGTGGTGGAGCTCGCAGAGCTGCTGGAGGAAGGGGAACCCCCAAGCCCTTGGGCGGCAGGGGAACCCCCGAGTTCCTGACCGCCGTGGGCCCCTAGAGCTTCAGGTGGCGGGGTACCCTCCAGCCCCCAGCTGCTGCAGGCGGCTCCTAGCTCCTGCACAGCTGCTCCACTTCAGGCAAGTTGGGGACCCGCAGATCCCCATTTTGTCAGGGATATCTTTAGTAAAAGCCAGGAACAGGTCAGGGCTTCCGTGAATTTTTCTTTTTTGCCCATGACCTGTCCATGACTTTTACTAACAATATCGGTGACAAAATCTTAGCCTTAACTATAAAGGTTTAAACCCTGGGGATTTGAGTCCTGGGGATACATTTCATAGGGCCTGTGACGAACTGGGACTGTTCTTGCTGGGGTGTGTGAATGCTGACAGGGGAGTGTGGCTGGGATGGTCTGCATCGGGGGAGGGGAGTCTGCCCGAGGGAACATACCTGAGCTTGTAACATGAGAACCCAGGAAGGGGTTGGAGGCCAGGTGACTCCGGGGCCGGGAAACTGAACAAAGGCGGTGGGAGGGGTCGCTGAAGGGGAGTGCTGGAAGCAGGCTGGAGAGATGGCTGGGAGGCAGAGATGGCTCTGACCCCCCAAAGGGGGGTGGGCTGGGATGCCCTGGGACCCCAAGCTGGGCCTAACTGAGGGGGGGGGCCTGTTGTCTGTGCCTGCAAGACCTGTCTTGAACTGTATTCCTGTCATCCAAATAAACCTTCTGCTTTACTGGCTGGCTGAGAGTCATGGTGAATCGCAGGAAGCCGGGGGTGCAGGGCCCTGACTCCCCCACACTCCGCAACAGGGCCCAAGTTAAAAAGCCTCCACCTGGGTTATCAGCACTCCAAAGATTGGGATGTTCCAGCTGTTCTATCTGCCCCCGCCCGCCACCTGCCTACAGTGCCTTTCCCTTCAAAGCATAGAAGGTGTGATAGCCTGCCAGAGCAATTGTCCATCTACTTTAGTATCCTGTCTCCATCACTACCAGCTGCTTCAGAGGAAGGGGAAAGTAACCCCATAGTGGACAGTTATGGAATAATCTGGTCATAGGGAAAGTTTCTTCGTAGCTGCTGCCAGTTAGGGATCTGCTTGTGTTCTAAAGCAGTGCTTCTCAAAGCCGGTCCGCCGCTTGTTCAAGGAAAGCCCCTGGCGGGCCAGGCTGGTTTGTTTACCTGCCGCGTCCGCAGGTTCGGCCGATCGCGGCTCCCACTGGCTGCGGTTCGCTGTCCCAGGCCAATGGGGGTGGCCCAAGGGATGTGCTGGCCTCCGCTTCCCACCGCCCCCCATTGGCCTGGGATGGCGAACCGCAGCCAGTGGGAGCTGCGATCGGCCGAACCTGCGGACGCGTCAAGTAAACAAACCGACCCGGCCCGCCAGGGGCTTTCCCTGAACAAGCGGCGGACCGGCTTTGAGAACCACTGTTCTAAAGCACGGTGATGTTCTCCCCTATAAAATGCTTTTAAAAACTCAGTTGAATGTAACTCTGGATATTCTTATTGTCCATACAAATGGCTAATCCTTACCCTCAGTGATATCTTGTCACAATGAGCCTCAGAGGTTAATTATTAATTCACAAGTTAAGCACTGTATTTCCTTTTATTTGTTTTAACTGTGTTGCTTTTTGATTTCATATCTTGTTCTTGTATTATCAAAGAGGATGAACAGGAGCTCCTGATTTACCTTTTCTAGACTGGTCATTATTTTGTATACCTCTGTCATGTCTCATCTTACACCTCTGCTCTCCAAAGGAAAAAGTCCCAGTTTTCATTTTCTCCTTGTACAAATCTCTCGCCATGCTGCTAATGACTTTTAAGACCCATCCCTGAACCCCTTTCATTTCTGTCATGACTTGTATGAGGTAGAGTGACTAGAAGCTAACATAATATTCCAGAGAAGACTGCACCATTGATTCCCAAAATGGCATTACGCTATTTTCAGTATTATTTTCATCCCATTCTTTGTACTTTTTTAAACATTTATTTGCTTGTTTTGGGATCTGAGTGCTAGACTCTAGTTACAATTTACAGAGAATAATAAAATCAAGGAAGATCAACAGGAGAAGCAGATTAGAGATTTATTTAGCAAATCTTATTTCACGCTTTCCCTTCACCCCTCCCTGATATCTCCAGAAATTGGCTTATACCCAGAAGTGTGAACTGTCTTAGCCTCTACATGTTGGTCAAGTCCAGGTCACACTTTTTCAAGCCCATAATTTCTGCCACACTGAATTCCCTGGATTGACCACACCCCATCGGGAAGCAGTATTTACTTTTCTCTTTTAAATGTTAAGCTGTGGTTAATGATATCTAGTGTCCTTGGTTTGATCTCTTCCCCTCACTGTAGAATCATCTCTTCCTGGAGCCCATACATGTTCCCCTGGGGGAATTTTTCAGACCACGAAAGGAGGAAGTTGAGCAGCTGGATTCAAAAGATTTCCTGGGTAAACCCAAGGTAAGGCCCCCTAGGTTGCAGAAAGGTCAATCCTAGTGTAAGAATGTTAGCATGGTGCCCTGATGACTAAGGTCAGCAATGAGCAAACTAAGATCCAGGGTCCTCTACCAGCCACAGCACCGACAGCCTCCTGAGAGTAACATTGCTTGGGCCCTCTGCCAGCCACAGTGCCTGGGAAATATCAGCTGAGATTCTTTAGACCCTAAGTGCAATGGCTCCATTGTTAGGAACCAGTCTTTCAGGTTTTCCTTTGTCACTTTTCTAGCTTTGAGTGTTTTCCTACCATCTGTCCTTGCCTGGAGCAAGGTGAATTTCACAAGTGGAGGGGAATAATCAGGGCTCTGTTGGAAGCATTTTTGTCCATAAGGAAAGTGCTCCTCAGTGGTTGGGCTTTTTATATCCATGAGAAATTTATTTTGAAATTAAATACTAAATAAATACTCAGCTCTTGTGTAGTACATTTTTTCTGAAGATCACAAAGTGCTTTACAAACATTAGTTATGTAACCCTCTCCTTCACCCCCAGCAAAGTGAGGGTTATTGTGTCCATTTTACAGACAGGGAAACTGATGTGGCTGAAGTTACAGGACTGTTTGTGAGTGGAAAGATGTTGCAGGAAATATGGGTCATTTGGAACCTTACCTGTAATAGAAGGTGGTGCATAGTTGCACTTCCTGAGGAGCAGAGCAGGGACCAAATAGTAACTAAGAGCTTTTCTTCACTGCAACAGTTAGCTTGATTTAATACACGCAAGTGAGAGTGACCCCACTGCAAAACAACACTAAAATTACACAGAGCGATTGGATTAGCAGCACAGAATGAGGCTTGGTCTATGCTGAACAACTATGTTGGTCAAGGGCATGAAAAAGCACACCCTGTGTAGACACAGCTATGTTGAAGAAAGAACCTATTTCTGTTGACATAGCTAACGGTGTTTGGGGAGTAGGGTTCCTATACCGACAGAAGAACCTCTTCTGTCAGCGTAAGCTGCGTTTACACTATGGGGCTATGCTGACATAGCTATGCAGGATAGTCTCCGTAGTGTAGACGTATCCTGGTTGGATTAGCAGAGTGGATTAGCAGTTGATGAGTTGTTGTAATTTGAGTTGCTGCATACCTGCTGCATCAGCAGCACTCCAGCGTCAACCCACCCCCCTGACAGGCCAACTCTCTCCAACTTAAAGTACCACTTAGCTCCAATTGGAGATTTGGGTGGGAGTCGGGCTGGGGCAACACTCAAGTTACACTCTTAGCACTGTAGTGAAGACAGACACAGTTTGGGCCCTGCTTCCCCCTCCCTTCTTGGGGAAAGTCAGCTGCGCTAGCCTTCTTCCTGGCACAGCACACTTCCCCCTTTGAGCTGACTCAGCTGCACTGGCCGGCATGTTGCAGGGAGATGCCTACTGCCCACCCCTGCCCATTCACTCACTGCCCACGAGTGGGAATAGCAGCCTGGCACCCACTGCTTCTATACCTATCCCTATCTCCTAGAACTGGAAAGGACCTTGAAAGGTCATCGAGTCCAGCCCCCTGCCTTCACTAGCAGGACCAAGTACTGATTTTGCCCCAGATCCCTAAGTGGCCCCCTCAAGGATTAAACTCACAACCCTGGGTTTAGCAGGCCACTGCTCAAACCACTGAGCTATCCCTCCCCCCTCAACTACATTGCTACCTTCCAGATGAGCAACAAGCAAAGGGCTTCTTTCCTTCCCTGCCCTGTGCCAGTGCCCAGTGAGAGACACGATCTGGCCCTCTGTAAATAGAGCATGACTCCACACTGCTCTGTGTGATGATACCATTGTATCTTTGCTGATTGTGAGCCTCTGAAAGTGCTCATCAGGTACTTAGGGAATCCTTGGTTTTGTCATTATGCTGAAAAATGACACTTTCAAGACAAGCAGGCTCACCTAACCAGTCCCACGGGGTTTGACCCTCTGAGCTGTAGCAGATTCCCACTTGTTGTGGGATGACTTTTTTGTTAATTGGTTAATGCCCTTCGGAGAATATTAGCAGGTCATCAGAAGATTTCTCTTCTCATTTCTGTGACCTCTGCACCCTTTGTGTAAGTGTCACAGGCCAGGAGCCTCTTGAGTACAGCGCAAATGAATGGTTGTACTCTCAGATTCACCCACAGATATGCAGGGAACCAGTGTGGCAAGAGCTAGAAAACCAGGCCCCTGGAGTAGATGGGGTTACTGCCTGGTTGCAGCTCTGCACTCTCCATTGTGTGCAGTGACGTTTTGTTAAGCCCTGCCACTTGGTGCTAGGGACTCGCTCATGGGAAACCCAGGGTGAGTGGCTGATTCCCAAAGGTCTTGCTGTTCCTTCATGTGATCCAGAATCTGATCTGATCTGTCCTCTGGCAGGTGATCTCCTCCGTCATTCCCAATGACGAGTACATCGGATTTGAGCCTCTCAGGCCACAGGTGAGTGGGACAGTGCAACAACTGATGGTACTTGATTTATGCATGGCAAGGTCATGTAATGGCATCGCTGTCATATAGCTCCACTTAGGGTCCCCAGCCAAGGCATCCATCAGGATGAGAACCTGTCACGGACTTCATAATATTTTAGGTTTCAGAGTAGCAGCCGTGTTAGTCTGTATCTGCAAAAAGAACAGGAGTACTTGTGGCACCGTAGAGACGAACAAATTTATTTGAGCATAAGCTTTCGTGGGCTTATGCTCAAATAAATTTGTTAGTCTCTAAGGTGCCACAAGTACTCCTGTTCTTTTTGCATAATATTTTAGTGTAGCTGAGAGGTTTTCCTGGGGCTCTGAGTCCCGCACGTCTCCCCCTGCCTAGCAATTCCTGCCCTCTAAGTGCCATATCACTGCAGATATCCTTCCACCCCTCCAAAGGGCTCAGATGAGGCACATAAATCTCTGTTCCCTGAGCAGAGCGTTCTTTTCTCTGCACTGAATTAAAGCTGCTGAAGCAGAGTCTATGTAATGTTTAACTCCCTTGCCCAGCACCACCACAGACCTACCCTTCAGGGCAGTGGGGTGCACTGTCATGTGAATGTTAGGAGCAGGGGAACGCGCAAGTAGGTTGGTCTCCACTGGCTGGGGTGGGCAGAGAAGAGGGGGCTGCCACTGCCAACACTGCTCAGCAGTGTGGAGTGGCCTTGATGACTGTCCCTAGAATGGTGATTGATTGCATGACAAGTGTGGACAGGAGAATAGGAGGGAAAATGTCAGAGACTGAAACTCTCACTCAGACTCTGCATTACTGTCTGATACAAGCTATTACAAATCATTGTGGGGAAGTTCTCTGGCCTGTGTTATAGAGGAGGTCAGCCTAGATGATCACAATGGTCCGTTCTGGCGTGGAATCTGGCTCTATGAAATAGATGCTGTTTTTTCTCCACAGAGACAAGGCTTTTACGAACCGAGTGTCAATGCTGTGCGGTAAGTGACCAACCCCAGGTGGCTTTGCTCTTCTGTCACTATTTCTCTTCATGGCACCTCGTCTTGGCCCCAGAGGTTTTGGTTTGGAGACTCTGTAGTATCCCAGTCCCAGAGATCCATCACTGAGGAGAAAACACTGTGTGTGTGAAAGACTTGTGTGACTGTGATAGCCATTGTCGTTAATAACAATAACAATAACACCTGGCACTTCTATAACACCTTGCAAGGATCTCAAAGCCCTTTGCAGACATTGATTAAGCCTCACAGCCATCCTGTGAGGCAGCTAAATACCATGTCACAGGTTGGGAAACAGAGACAGAGAGAGGTTAAGTGACCTGTTCAAGGCCACATAGTAAGTCAGTGGCAACACCACTGTTAGAACCCACAACTACTAACTCTCAGTTTCCTGGCTCTAGCCCCCAGGACAAGGCTTCCAAATGCTCCTATCAGCACTGCTGTAACTGGGGCCAAATTCCGCCCTGGTCTAAGGAAGTGCAGCTCCATTGACTTCCCTGGTTTGTGCTTCCAATACTCCAGGGCTGAATCTGGCCCATTGTTTTCATCTGGAAAAGCCAGAAGGTGGTTCATGAATAGGGTTGCCAACTGTCTAATTGCACAAACCCAAACACCTGTGCACTTCCCCCTTCCCCGCCCCTTCTCAGAGGCCACACCCTGCTCCACCCCTTCTCTGAGGCCCTGCCCCCTGCTCACCCCACCCTCCTCCCTCTGTCGCTTGCTCTCCCCCACCCTCACTCATTTTCACAGGTCTGGGGCAAGGGGTTGGGGTGTGGGAGAAGGTGAGGGCTTTGGCTGGGGTGCAGGCTCTGGGGGTGGGGTTGGAGATGAGGGGTTTGGGGTGCAGGAGGGAGCTCAGGGCTAGGTCAGGGGGTTGGGGTGCAGGAGGGGGTGTGGGCTCTGGGAGGGAATTTGAGTACAGGAGGAGGCTCAGGGCTGGAGCAATGGGTTGGGGTGTGGGAGGGGCTGAGGCATGTGGGGTCCAGCTGGGAGGCACTTACCTCTGGTGGCTCCCGGCAGTGACTGGCATGTCCGGCTCCTAGTCTCAGGGGCGGCCAGGCAGCTCTGCGCGCTGCCCTGCCTGCAGGCACCGGCCCCGCAGCTCCCATTGGCCGCGATTCCTGGCCAATGGGATTTGTGGAGTTGGCGTTCAGGGCAGGGGCAGCGCGCAGAGACCCACTGGCCACCCCTGCGTCTAGGAGCCAGATTGCTTCCGGGAGCCATGTGGAGCCAAGGTAGGTAGGGAGGCTGCCTTAGCCTCGCTGTGCCACCAACCAGACTTTTAGCAGCCTATTAAAATCTCCCGGATTGATTTCAATAGCCTCCAGGAGATCGTGGCTGATTCCGGGAGACTCCCTGCCAGTCCGGGAGGGTTGGCAACCCTATTCCTGGAGCCAGTTGAAACTCGACATTTTCATTGAGCAGGAAATGCCAACATTCTGAAATTGTTTTCGTTCCAAATCTAAACAAAAATGAAAAATTGAAATTTGTTGTGAAACGAAATTTTCCAAAATGGTTTGTTTCAGGTCAGTCAGAATGTGCTATTTAAATAAAATTGAAATGTTTCATTTTGATTCCAACCTTTTATTTTACACTATATTATAACTTATAATAGAGTATAAACTCAAATACATTTGTAAATGAAAAGGCATTTCAAAACAAAAAATCAAAATATTCCTTTCTGATCGTATTGACCTTATTGAAACACTTGTAAGCAAAAATTTTGTAAAACAGAATTTGTCAAAATCAACACATTCCTGCAGAAAGTTTTTATTGTGATGAAATGGCATTTTCTGATGGAAGAATGCTCCGTCAGGAAAGTTGCACCCAGCTCTGGAGTTCACACACTAGAAAGTGATCCAGACAGTTAAAACTGTGCTCTGTGTTTGACTCAGTACTATATTCTACTAGTTAGCACAGTGATACGGCTGCGGGGCTTTGCAATGAACTGTGTGAATTTTCAGAAATGGCTGGAAGGCAAAAGAGGGAACCTCTGTCTGCACCAGTCTGTCCCATCATCCACTGATGGCTGTTCTTCTCCAAAAGTTCATGGATTATCATCTCTGACGGACCATAAATGTGATAATTGCACCATGGAGACACAGGCCAAGGCTACTGCTGCCTATGAGGGGAGATGTTCTCAAGAGAAGCATTCTCGAGTTTACTCAGCTCACAACTGAGAGTATATGGTGAGGGAGAATCACCATGTGGGAGGAAGGATGGGCTCGTGGTTAGAGCTCTGAAGTGAGACACTGTATCCATAACCCTCTTGTCATTGGACCCTGGACAAATTTAGGTGTCTAACTGGAAGTGGAGCCACAGTGAAAGTCTAGTCCCAACTGTAAGTTCTGAGCTCTTCTGAAAATTTGGCCCTGAGTTCTTCTGAAAATGTGTCCCTTGATCACTCTTTGCCTTAGTTCCTCATCTGCAAATGGGGGTAATGATGCTCTCCTAATGCACAGCGGTGTGGGAAGGAGACAGTCCTTGATGGTTGTGAGATGCTTGGATGCTATGGGGATGGAGGCACGTAAGTACCTAGATGGACAGAGTAGAAGGGTGTGGCTTTCCTCAGACCCCAGTAAAAAGACAGGTCCTCCAGCAGAATGCAGCGGGGACTCCACCCAGAGAAGAGTGGCATTGTTCCAGGGGGCATTGGCACCTAAGGAGCGGTGAATGTCCTACCACTCTTTATGTTTCAAAGCGCATTGACAGAAGAGCCAGTGGAAAGGTCACAGGATGGCAATGCCCATTCCTAGCCTGAATGTCTCCAAGAAGGGTAACCAGTGGAGCAAAGAGAAGGAAATCCCGTTAAACCCAGTGGTGTCCACATCCCATAGTGGGAGAGTGATAGCCTCAAAGGGTGCTGAGTAAAGCTGTTATATTTTTTTCTCCAGAGACTGCGGCTCAGGTTACTATCAAGTTGTGACTCATTATTACCCTGAGGACTCTGAAGAGATGGCAGTGAAGGGCAGCACTATCATCTTTGTACTAACTAAAGGGGCAGACGGCTGGGCTACTGCCATATGTGATGGACAGGTATGTGGAACTGGCAGGCTGGTGCTCCTGCCTCTAGCACAGCATCAGTAGACACTACAGCGCTCCCTGCCAGCTGGGGCTTGCTGGGGCTTTAATAGGATGTTCCTTTGGTAGCTCTCAGGAGCTGGAGCAGCCAAGAGGGTGGGATATGACGATACCTTCTCTGAAACTGCCAGTTCACTTTCATGGATTGGACACTAATAGCAGCAGCTGTTAAGAGTTGTTCAGGGCTTTTTCAGATCCCATTGACTTTTCCCTGTCACCTCTCTAATTCCACTGGCCAGTAAACTGGAGACCTCAGCTTTTTCTGATCCTTATCCCTTCCGACACACGTGGATCCTGCATGGGGATTATGCAACTAGAAACATTCGGTGAGAACCACTAGCAGGGGCACAATTCACACCAATTGTGGAGCCTCACCTCCTGCAGAATAAAGTGCACAAAATGTGTCTAGGGCTCATTCAGTGGCCCTCTTGCAACTGCTGTATGGAAAGCAGGGTCCTCAGAAGGGAGAGCAATGTGCTGCCGTGTCCCCAAGTGGGCGTCACCACCCACGTGCAATCCCCAGTGGGCCAATGTAAACATTGCTGTTTATATTAGAATAGAGGCCAGGAGCCCCGTCATGGGCCAGGATTGACCTGTACTAACTCAGAATAAAGAGACAGTGCCTGCCCCTGAGAGCTTACAATCAAAGTATAAGGCAGAGAAAACGGATGGGCCCAAAGACAGATGGGGGAGCACAAAGAAACAGTGAGGTAAGAATGGTCAGTCTGACAGGCAGTGGTCTTGGCACAACCAGCAGCCTAACCATTGTCAAGTTTTCTGGTAGGCATCACAGCACAGGAGAGTTATAAAGAGGAAACTGAAGAAAGATGGAGGCAGCTCCTCCTGCATGTGAGGGGCCACATGGGAGGAAGCACAAAGGTGCCTCTTGAAAAGTTAACAAGTGGGCGAGGAAGGCTGGTGGCTCACAGGCAGGATTCAGCACCTTGAGCGATGATGGGAAGGTGGGGACAGGCTGTGAAGGGCCTTGAAAGCGATGGCAAGTAGTTTGTGTTTGTGATGATGGCAGGGAGGGTGCAAGGATGTTCCGCGCCCTAGGCGAAACTTCCACCTTGCGCCCCCCCCCGAGCCCTGTGGCAGCTCTCCGCACTAAGGCCCCTCCCCCCCCGCGGCAGCTCCCCACCCCGCTCCGCCCTGAGGCACCCGCCCCCCACCCCCGGCCCGGGGAGCCGTGCGGCAGCTCCCCGCCCCAGCTCATCTCTGCTCTGCCTCCTCCCCGAGCACGCCATCGCTGCTCCGCTTCTCCTGTCTCCCAGGCTTGCGGCGCCAATCAGCTGTTTGGCGCGGCAAGCCTGGGAGGGAGAGAAGCAGAGCGGGGCGGCGTGCTCAGGGGAGGAGGCGGAGCAGAGGTGAGCTGGGGCGGGGAGCAGTTCCTTTGCGGGCCGCCCCCCCCTTGCTGCAGGTGGCCCTCCCCGCACCGCCCTGCCCCAGCTCCCTCCGCCTAAATGCCGCCGCCGACTGGGGCGGCCAAAGATCCGGCTGCCGCCGAAGGACCTGAAATGCTGTCCCCCAAATGCTAGTACCCTCGGCAACCGCCTAGGTCGCCTAATGGATTGCACTGGCCCTGGATGATGGAGAAGAGTGAGCCAGCAGACAGAGTGACCTGGTCAGGATGGCGTGCCAGGAAATGACACATGCCACAAGGGTGTGAATGACTGAGGGGCAAGGTGGGGTTGTCAAGGCCAGCGAAGAGAATCTCCTGCACCGGGCAGAAGAGTGTCTGTTTCAAGTGTGCCTGGTCTCACCTTGTTTTCTGTTCTGCTCTGTGTTTCCCAGAAACTGCGTATACCGACCTCTCACCTGGAGCCAGTTTATGCCCCCAAGGCTGATAAGTGGGTAAGGGGACAATCTTGTGACTATGGGATGAGGCAGGGAGAGAAAACACAGCCAGGCCACTCGAGCTGTGTGAGTGGCAGGTCTCTGAACCACAGAGCAAGGCAGTGGACTCTCTCTTCAGACTCACCCCATGTGTAGGTCCAGGGCTTTCAACCAGCCAGGGACAATTGGAAATCCAAGCAGCAGGCAAAAGGAAAAGGTGGATTTTTTCCACAGCTCTGATCTGTTTCCTGCAAAGTCTAAGCTTCCATTTTGGAAAAAATCAATTTCTTTTACCCCCTCCTCCTCACAATTAGGACCCACCATATTGTAACCAATGCAGCCTTGCTCTAATGGCTTGACCCGGCTGAAAGCTGTCTCCACTTGAATCCTCCAGCAGACAAGATGTGACTCACACCCACGTGCCCACTGCAGCGAGCAGGGAATTTCAGAGTCCACTTCGGTTCTGACACACTAGTGGCCTCTAGTGAATGAACTTCCACTGGCCCTACTGTGGTTGAGAAACTGGCTCTTTGGGGGGAGGGATATCTCAGTGGTTTGAGCATTGGCCTGCTAAACCCAGGGTTGTGAGCTCAATTCTTGAGGGGGCCATTTAGGAAACTAGGGCAAAAATCTGTCTGGGGATTGGTCCTGCTTTGAGCAGGGGGTTGGACTAGATGACCTCCTGAGGTTCCTTCCAACCCTGCTATTCTATGACTCTTTTATCATCCATCCTATGGAGTTGGTAGGGTTTCCTGCTGTAAACCATTTCAGTGCAGACACCCAGTCTGTTCAGTGCAGAACTTTGGAGCTGAGTGAGGGGCAGATGAGCCCTTGGGTCAGAGGGATCAGCCATGGAAATCCCAGTCAAGACAGATTCCATTTTTGGTCAGATGGGGAGGTGGCCATCCCCAGGCTAAATGTGGGGTTGGGATCCCAGAGAGGTTAACAAAGTGAACAGTGCAGCAAAATAAAACAACCCCATATGGGTACCAGGTGGGTAGCCACCCTCTGGGGGAGCCTGGAGGAGCCTGAGTGCTCCACTTCATACGTGAGTTAATGAATTAGCCATCCCCGAGGCTCTGCCCACCCTTAAAGTCATAGCCTGCAATCTACTCAGTGACGCAAACCAGCTGCCACCTGCTCCTTCTGGCCAATGAGGAATGAGGGAGCTGATTTCCCAAAACTCTAGTTCCTTAGAACTGTTCTGCTTGACACTGGCCTCAGCCATACTCTCCTCATGTGTCTGATCAGTTTGTTTTTATTTTGTTCTCTTGCAGAAAGTCAGTAATGGGATCCCTCTTCCCCCCATTAAAGTGCCCCCCAACCGGCCTCACTTGCAAGAAATGGACCACCAGCAGCCAGGTAAATCCTGCTTTCTGGGACTGAAGGGGCATGTGGGGATAAGGATCCCAATGGGAGTTGTGTGGGATCACCCACCAGTCCCCCAAAACACCACTGCTCTAGGGAACCTACAATACCAGCAAGGCTAGCTCCCCACTTGCAGCATGTGGTTACTGGCAGGGACTGACTGTGTAACCCAAGAGCACCCTGGTAGCAGGGTAGATTCCGCGTGTCAGGGATGACTGCACACACTTTGCTGTGGCCCACTCATTCTGCTCTGAACAGAGACTGGGGGCCAGGACTGTGTCCAAATTGAAACGAACTGGTTGGCAGGCACCTGGTGATTCAGAGCTGGTGTCCAATAAATGCAGCTGCTGCCATTTGTCACTTGCCCCCCTTGCTATGGTGCCGAGGGCAGGCAGGGTTTTATATGCCAGTCCCTGAGAGGGGAGGGATGGACAGCTCAGGCAATAAAATCGGTGGCTTCTCACACTGCCTGGAGTCCCTCCAGATGCGGCTCAGTGGGACCCCCCAAAGCTGTCCAACCCCATCTCCTCCAAAGAGGCCCCGCCCATTGTCATGATGGCTGTTTGGCAATGTTTTGCTCTGCAGGACCTGCTGAAGGAGAAGACACTGCTGCAAATGATGCTGATCCGCAAGCAGACTTGCAGGTGCAATGTTCCCCAACATCACAAACCATTAAGACTATAAAATCACTGGTGCCAAAGATAAAGGTAGATTCAGCCCGGTTCCACCAAAACTCCAGAGCCACCCCAAAACTTTGGGGCTCACTGGAAAGCCTTTTCTTCCAGACCAGTTTCCCCTCCCCCCATCCCAGAGAGATCCTAACTCCCAGATGGACTTTTGTCTGTTACCCCTGAGTCCTTTATCTTCCTCTTCCAGGCCCATACTGTTGCTCTGTGCTGTTAACAACCACTGTGTTCTATCACAGAGAGCAGTGCATTTCTGGGGTCAGTGAAATCACCTCTGTATCCTTTTCCTACCTCACGTGGGACTTGTACCTACAGAGCCTTTCTTTGTCAGAGGCAGCTGCTGGTCAGGTCACCAGTAGCCCCACTTCATTTGGCACAGCCACTAGGCTGCCTGTGATTTTGGAGTCAGTGCTGTGCCAAGCTGCATGGACTGGCAGCTGAAATTTCCACAAGAAATTATGGGACCTGGCAGCATCACGGTAGGGACATGTTTGCATGATAACACAGGGAGTACGTCTCCCCTCTGGCATAAGCAGAACTCCCGTGCTGAGTAGATGTGTCTGAATTATAGGATTCAGATCCAGACTCTTCCTCGGGGAAAAATGGAAGTGTTTGGATCCAGGGTTTTGAGAAATGGGCCCCATATGTGAAATTCACATCTGGATCCTGGCTCAGATTTTATGCCACATGGAGTTTGGTGGCACTGAGGTTGGCATTTGGGTTAGGCCCCCACTCTTGACTCCGGGTATGGAAGGATGGACTAGTGGTCGGGGCACTGGCTGAGATGTGTGAGACCTGCGTTCGGTTCCTTGCTCCACCAGGGACTTCCTGGGTAAGTCACCTCATGTATCTGTGCCTCGACACCCCAGCTGTAAAGGGGGGATAATAATATTTCCCTACCTCACAAGGACGTTGTAAAGTGCTTGGAGCTCTGCTGTTATAAGAATAGGCATTATTGTTATTCAGATATTTGCTGGTGAAATTGCTCTAACCAACCCATCCAGAGCAGATTCTCCTTTGCTCCCTGTTTGGCAGCAGGTCCCACTGGCTCAGGACAAAGCATCCTCCAGCGAGAACAGATCCATCCTGCTGAAAGTCCACTGTGACTATACAGTTAAAGTGAACAAGGCCCTGACCCTGTCAGACCTCAGGTCTCTGCTGAGGGAGACGTTCAGCCAGCAGGCAGAGCTTGGGAAGCTGAGGTAGGCTTGGTCACAGACTGGAAATAGGGTCACACTCTGGCTACTCTGAGCTGGTGCCAAAGACTGAGTTGGAGTTTCTCCTTCCTGGTGAGCTGCAGCTTTCCTCTTGTCATTGCAGTTCTCTGAAGAGGTGTTTGCCCAAGGAGCTAGGCATTAAGGGCATGTCTACCGTCCATGTTGTTCTTCAACAGGGCTCAGACAGCCATAGGCACAGTTCACAAGATGAGTACATACGAACCAGCGCTGTGTCCCCTCTCCCAACTGAATAGTCACACAGAGCCCTGTCCCTGGATATTCCACCTCATTGCTTTAGAACATAACAGTGACTCCCTGGGGACAGGGAATGTGTGAGTAGGGAGGTTTCACAGGACCAAAGGAATATGGAACTGCACCGGCAGTAGTGAAAGAAGGGGAAATTTAAAGAGAAATGCTATTGTAGACACCCCTGACCTACAAATGATTTTCTCCCAGCCAGCACAACATTTAAGGCACACCAAGTTCAACTCAGTTGCACTTTGTATGGCCAGTTTAGAGGTCTTGTGTAAGTCTAAAGCAGACTGAAGTTTTGTCTACTGGAGCTGGAGGGGTAATTTCATATGCGCTAACTCTGGATTGAGCTAGTGTGCTAAGAATAGCAGCGTAGCCGTGGTGGTGGCACAAGCAACAGAATGGGCTCGCCAGCCTAAACACTCTGTGTCCAATCCTATCTGAAAACCTAGGTACGTATTCAGGTCAGCTAGCCCCTGCCCCGCCTGTGGCACCACAGCTACACTTCTCCTGTTAGCACACTAGCTCGAGGCCAGCTAGCACGGGTCTGTCTGTCTGAACGGGGAATTACACCTCCAGCTACAGCACAGACATACCCTGGAGTTCCTGGACTGACATGCTTAGGGAATCAGAGGGAGATGCAAGTTGCACAAGCTTAGATTCACCTCTAAATTTGGCCCTAGTACGTTCTCTCTGACCTCCTCTCTTACTTCAGCTGCAGGCTTTCAGACAGCAAACAGTTCATTGTGATTTCGGGAGAAGAGGAGATGGGGAAGATGTGGCAGGAGGTGACAGATGGGAGGCTGACACTCTGGTGCCAGGTACGGGTCCCTTTGGGATGCTGTTCTGCCTCACTAGATTCTGGTTTAATTTCTGCTCTGCCTGTGGTTTACAACATGGCCTTGTCCCATAGGGCACAGATGCCTGTTCAGACAGACCTGTTCTCTACAGGATGGTAGCACACCACGGTTACACGGCGCAAAGGCCAGAGGATCTGGAATTCAATGAAGGAGACACGCTGGACATTCTCTCCGAAGGTAGCTTTCTAGTTCCGCCTGAAGTTCTTTGCTGGGCAGCTTCAGGAGTCTGTTTGCAGGGGGGAGATGGGGACAAGTTGGGGAACAAAAGGCTTCCTGACAGTTAAGCCACTAGGCCTTATGGGGGACTGACATGTGCATGGGCCTATACTGGCCCTTTGCGCAGGGGTGAATGTCACCCTTAGCAAGGCTTGTCTCTCCCTGGTTAGGCAATTCAGGGGATTGCTAGGTCCTTACCCTGTTCCTTTGTATTTTCCCAGTGAATGAGGAATGGCTTGAAGGCCATTGCAATGGCAACTTTGGCATTTTCCCCAAGTGCTTTGCTGCCCAGGCCAGCATTGGGGCTGCCTGCCCTTAGAGAAGAGATGCTTCTTCCTGCCAGACTCCACAAGAAGCCAGCTGGGCTGGGAACCCCACCTCACCTTACTCATGTCTCCCAGAGAACAGGAGAAGCTTGCGCCAATTCATTCAGGTCTGACCATTGCCAGCCCTGCTAGGTATTTAATGAAGCTGCCTACACAAGACGCTTCCCAGTGTGGGACCCCATTATCCAGAAACCCTGCAGGATTCGTTTCTGTAGCAGAAATAGCATTTTCTATGGCATGTGTCTGGCCTCAGTATTTCCCAATAATCAAAGTGAAATGACAGGTCTGGCTGGAGAGTGGGTGTGAGGTGGGATCTGGGTGCAAGACAGGGGTGGTGTCTCATGAAGGTCACTCTGAGAGGTGCTGACACAGCAAACGGAGTTTTCCCATCTCAGACCTAGCCACCAGCTCTTTCTGTAGCAAGAACTTGGGATTCAAAGATGCAGATTAAGTGGTAAGAAGAACCGGCTCCTCCAGAAGAGGGGGCCTGGCTAAGGCCTTAATCCCCACTTCCCACCAGCTGCAATAGAAGTGGGGGAAGCTGGACCTTGTCGTCACTGGATATGCCCACGCTGCCGTTACATACCCACAGCTGGCCCGTGCCAGCTGACTCGGGCCCAGGGGCTGTTTGAGTGTGGTGTAGACATTTGGGCTTGGGACAAGTAAATAGCTCCTTAGCCCGAGCCCCACGAGCATGAGTCAGCTGGCACAGGCCTGCTGCAGGGGTCTAATGGCAGTGCCGACAGACCCATTGAGGCCAGACTGTGGGAGGCAAGATGCCACTCAGAGGACAGGGAGGCAGTCTTGATTCCCTGGGCCCAACGCAGTGTAAAAACAGCGCTGTTCTGGTTGGGGAGCATTTCACACCCACTTTGCATGGCTGTAAATGAATGCACATGAATCAGGCATAGGGTGGGTGGCCCCTCCAAGCCCCATGGATCGACCAGAGGCAAAGGGCCCTGTGCCCAGACATCTTGGGTTGTGGGGATTGTCCCTGGTCAGGTGAACACTGGTGTTGTCCCAATCGGTTCCATGAAGTTGGGCCACAGCAGGGAGCTAGACCTTGAGGGACTGAGCACTGGGTTGGAGGGAAGGAATGCAGGGTGGGGGAGATGGACAAGTGACAGGAGCTGAGGCACTGTGGGGAGGGCAGCCAGAGAAACAGGCCTAGCAAAGCCCAGAGGGATCAGGGAGAGCCAGAAGAAGGAAGTAGTCAGTGGAGCTGAAAGGAGCCATGGGGAAGCTAAGAACACAGAGAGAGCAGGGCTCATGGGAGTAGATAAAAATAACCTGATGGGGGGGAAGGGAGGTGACCTAGGGTCTCTACTTTGCAAAAAGGGTCCCAGAAACTGCAGGGTGGTTCCTGGGCACCAGCCCCTGGGGCTCGCTCAGCCCATCAGCTATGCGGTGCATGAGCCTCTGGGAGCTCACTCAGCCCCCACTGGCCTCGGGGAGCTCCCTTGGCCCTCCTTTCTGCCTAGCCTCTCACTTGGCCCAAGCCTCTGGGGAGTTGCTCAGCCCATCAATCCTTCATAGCCCTCACCTGGCTCAGGGCCCTGTGAGATCACACACCATCTCTGTTGTGCTAGGCCTCCCAGCTGGCACAGGTTGTGCAACCCATGTACACCATGGAGCCTTTGCCAGCATGGGTCTGCGCAGTGGCTCCGTCCCCTGACCCTGCAGCTCACTGACACCGGCCTGTGCACGGCGCCGGCTCTTTGATGACACAGCCTCTCAGCGCTGCAGGGTGCTTACCTGGAACAGGCTGAGCAGGACACTCCTGCCCTCCACCCTGCAGGGCAGGGCCAGCCCCAGGGCTTTTTCCGTCCCAAGCTGCGGGGAAAAAAAAAAAAAAAAAAAAAAAAGCCGCAATCACGATCGGCGGCAGCTCCACCGTGCCGCTTTCTTCTTCGGTGGCAGGTCCTTCCCTCTGAGAGGGACCCGCTGCCGAAGAGCCCGACGTGCCGCCCCTTCCCCTTGGCCACCCCAAGCACCTGCTTGCTGGACTGGTGCCTGGAGCCGGCCCTGCTGCAGGGCCTTTGCTTAGTTCAGGCCACTGTACCCTGCCTCAAACCCTTACCCACCCCCAGGGCCACTGGCAGGCACAGCCGCTCTGAGGTCACTCACAGCCTGGACCTGGCATACCCTTTGTAAGTTCACTCAGCCCCTTGCATTGCCTGGCCCATGCCCTGCTGCCACAGCCATGGCTAGCCCAGGCACGGGAGCTGCAGCCTGGAAGAGGAAGTTGCCAGCAGGAGGGCTCCTTGTTTGGCTCTTGTTCCTCTCCTTAGACCAAGAGAGCCTGAATTCGTTAACTGTTAGGGGGTGCTGTAAAAACCACTCCTCACAAGGGCTGAGGGGGGTGGCTGGCTGGGGTGGGGCGACGCTCTCTGTTGCTGGGAATTCCTGGATGGTCCCTTGGAGTTGGTTTAGTTGAGTAGGAGCCTGTGATGCTGTTGGAGGGAGTGTTTTTGTGAAGAGATGTCAGTGTGCCTAGAGCTGAGGTTTTGGGGTGGGGTGGAGGGTTTTATTTAAATCAAATCTACACATACAGGGCCAGTGGAAGCAGCCTTTGCAGTGTTCAGATCAGCTGCTCATTATTTTCTCTTCTGTGAAATTCCAATAAATATTTCTAAAATAACTGACTTCGATCCTGAGAGACAAGGTGGTCCAATGAAAGATATTTCCTGCCCGAACTGCTGTTGGTGCGAGAGACAAGCTTTTGAGCTGCACAGAGCTCTTCTGTAGGTCTGGGAAGGTACTGCTTAACATGCACAAAGGAAACAAAGGAGGCAGGAACAGTTGATGCCGCAGCATGGGGAGGGAGAGGGAGAGGGAGAGGGCACTGAGAAGGCTGCCATCTTCTCACCAGAGTGCTGCCACACACCTGCAGGCATCATTCTGGGCACCAAAGGGCTAACAGGCTACATGACTTAAAGGTACAAGGCCCCATCCTGATCTGCCAGAGCACACGCCTTCCTCGCACTCAGGATCCGTGCCTACATGTGTGGCTGGCCCTCCTGCTGCTGCTGCAAGAATCTCTCCGATCCAGCAGTGAATGTCAGAGGGCGCATTAGCATCATCCAGCCTGACCTCCTGTGTAACACAGGCTGTCCAGCCACACTCCTGGACTCCGGCTCTGTACCCATGGCTTCTAAGTGAGCTAGAGCATGTCTAGAAAGACAGCCAGTCTCGACTGAAAGACATCACGTGATGGGAAACTCCCCCATATATTTAGGCAGTGATTAGTTACTCTCCCTATTTTAAAAAAATGCCTTATTTCTAGTCCAAATTGGTCTAGTTCAGCTTCCAGCCACTGGCTCTCAGTCATCCTTTGTCTGCTCGGTTAAAGAGACTTCTCTGATCAGAGCTCTTCGCCCGGGAGATAGTTCTAAACGCTGATCAGATCCCCCCTTGGCCTTCTTTGGAGGGAGGTGTTCACTGAGAGGAACCAGGCAGGTATCCTGAAGAGATGGCGAATGCCTTGAAGGCCTCCCAACACTTGCCATCATTTGTGCCACTTCCCCTTTCCTGGGTTGGTGAGAGGGGCTCTCCGTACATTACTCGGGCTGCTAAGTGGGATTCCAGAGGCACAGGACGAGAATGGCCATCAGTGCCACTGCAGCGGTCAGGACAATAAAGAAGATGGCGGCTGCCCAGAGCCCGTGCTGCTGCCCTTTCACTTGTTCGGGGGCTTCCGCCGGGATCATGTTGGTGAGGTTCAGCATGTAGCCCAAGGTCCAGCCGATGTCTGTATTCGCAGCCTGGGGAAAGAGCAAGCGAGCATGTTAATGTGCTGGCAAAGTATTTGGAGCCCGAAGCCCCTGCTGCCTCCAGAGCTTGTGCGGGAGAAATTCTTGTGCCTCTCTCTGCAGGTTCTGGTCCCTGAGACCAATACAGTCTGGCCTGGTTAGCTGGAGCTTGGCTTCTCTGAAGCCATGTGCATCAAAAATGTATCCCCATGCAGGAGGGCCGTTACCATGGCTCTGCCCGAGGTCACTGTGCTATGCAAATGCAGCCAGCAGGAGCCAGCACACCAGGAGCCTGACATCCCCTTCTGATCCCCCCAGTTCCTACAGGGGCAGTAGAAGTGGTGCTCCTCCAGGGGTGAAAGTAACTTAAAGGACTTACCGGTACACCGGAGTCCTGCACAGGGGGTGTGGCCTCAACCAGAAGAAATGGGGCCTTTAAATACCAGGGCTCTTTAAATCAAGATTTAAAGGCCCAGGGGCTCCGGCTGTGGCTGGGAGCCCCAGGGCTTTTAAATCACCCCAGAGCTACCAGCTGCAGAGGCAGCTGGGAGCCCTGGGGCTCCGGCAGTGATTTAAAGGGCCAGGGGCTCTGGCCACTGCGGGTAGCCCCAGGCCTTTAAAGCCCCGCCTGAGCCCTGCTGCCGGAGCCCCAGGGTAGCAGCAGCAGGGCTCCGGCAGTGATTAAAAGGGCCCTGGGCTCCCTGCCCTTTAAATCACCACTGGAGCCCTGCCACCGCTACCCCAGGGCTCTGGCAGCGGGGCTTGGGAGACAAAGGGCCCGGGGCTCCGGCCGCTGCAGGGAGCCCTGGGCCCTTTAAATCGCCAGCCTGGGGAAGCCGGTCCAGTTCGGCACAGCGTACTGGCTCTTGCCGGTACACCGTACCGGACCAGACCGGCTTACTTTCACCTCAATGCTCCTCTCACAGGGCCGATTCAGCCCTACACAGACATTCATTGCTAGTGTCCCCCAATGCAGCTCTCCCAGCGTCCTCCTGCTGCCCCATTCTTGGATTCTGTACCCCGAACTGGCCATTACAGGCCAGCCCTCATTAGCATTGTGGCCCAGGGCCTTTGGGGTCACAAGCAGTGACACTTCTTTGGGACTGGAGCCATTGCAACGATTCAGAAGCAGACCTTGCCCCTGCAGTGACACCTCTGATGGATGATTTAGTTTTATTTTCCCCTTACAAATCTGCCATCATTCTCCACACTTCCATCCCCTGCACAATGTCCCTGTGACCTCTGGACTACCTCAGCCAGCTGTGACAAAAGCCTGCTGTGAAACCTATCTGACTCCACTGAAGTCAATGAGGTTCATTTGGATTTACGCCAGTGTAAAGGAAAAAAGAATTTGGCCCTGTGATCTCTAGGGAACGTGTGGTGAAGCCATGTGGCCACTAGTGCAGAACTTTCCATGACAGCACACCATAGCCTGCTACCACCGAAGATCTGCTCTTCCTCTCACAGCCAGGAGGAAGGATGTAGCCGGAATCAAGCCTCTTCAGGGCTCAGTCCTGCTAAGTGCAGCCACCTTTGGTGATGTGATGCTGAGTGCCCTTGATTCCCAGGCAAACCAGTCGGAGTCGAGGGCACTCAGAACTCAGCAGGTCAGATTCTTAGTTACCAGGTGCAGGTGAATAGCCATTTGCATTAGTGGGCAGGGCCGGCCCACAACATTTTGGTACCTGAGGCGGGATGAAAGGTCTCAATTCTGCCTTCTTCCTGTTCTACGCCTCTCATGGTACTGCTCTGCTGCCTACCCCAATAAAGGAGAACTAACAACTTAAAATGCCTTGTTCAAAAATTTTAAGTAACACTTAACTTTCAGACACCTGAACAGCAAATGTAACTTCTTGTCTGCATAGTAAACACTGGCATTTTTATCTGTTTGAATAATCAAAGTGGTGCTTTCGGTGCCTTCTTGGTTGCAAAGATTTGAACTGCTTCCTGAAGGTCCACAGTCTGGGCCAGTTCATTCTCTGTTGAGATGGTTGCAAGGCCGACCAGCCTCTCCTGTGTCATTGTGGAGCATAGATGTGTTTTTATTAACTTCAGCTTGGAGAAGCTGCGTTCTCCACTGGCAGCTGTTACGGGAAGTGTTAGAAGTATGCGCAGAGCAACAAAAGTATTTGGAAAGAGGGTGGTCAACTTATTTGTGGACATATATTCCAGAACACCCTTTGGAGTTGATCCTGCTGAAATGTATCTTGAAAGGGCTTTCAGTTCATCACCTAAATTACTCGCATCAATATCGTGCATGTCATCATGTGTCAACACTATCTCTAGTGCCCTGCATTTGTTATAGGTCTTCTTCAGGTATAGTGAGGAGTTTTTGAATATCATACAACATCCCAAGTATACTGCTGTTTTCCTTGAGCGGCATGAAACGTTCTTCAACCGACTGTATTGCACAATCTAGCACCTAGTTAAAGAATTCAACTTTGAATTGTTGTTTGGGGTCTCTTATGGGATTATCCCATGCCTCGTAATCAAAATGTCTTCTTCTTCGGTGACTCTTGTATTCTTGATTGGGTGGGAAAATAGCTTCAGTGTGAAGTTCCTCTGCCAATTTCTGTGCACTCTTCAGAATGTTTTGAAATCCCTCATCTGACTGGTAAGACTGTAGGTATGACTTTGCTTTGTCCAGTTGTTCCATTGCTCCAGATATATCAAGGTCAACACCTTGGAGTCTCTTGCTTACAACATTGATTTCAAACAGTATGTCATGCCACAACACTAAGCCACACAGAATTTTGAAGTTATGTATGTTTCTGGTGATTCCATTTCCCTCTGCCACTGTTCTCCCACAAACAGTTCCTGTCATAGCATTATCCTCCATAATGGCAACTGTGGCATCATCTATCTTCCCAATTTGGTGTTTGATAGGCTTTATCACCTCCACTCGACTTTCCCATCATGTGGCACTCAGTGGTTTCAGTGTCAGAGAGGATATTCCCAGATGTTGCTTCAAAATTTGCCATTGATGAGTTGATGCAGAGATTAGAAAAATACATAGATGCTTTGAATTACATTAAACAATTCAGCCTCACTAGAAGCTGATGCTGCATCACTGACCACCAATGAATGAGAACTGCATGGGACAAAAAAAGCTCAAGGGTTTAACTCTCGGATCCGTGTCTGCACTCCTCTGTTCTTTCCTCTCATGTTGGCACCATTATCGTAGCCCTGTCAGCTATCGCAATTCCTGTATCTTCCAGCTTTTTAAGAAGCACATTTGTCATACCAAGTGTGCTGTTGTATCATCAATGTCAATAAATTCTAGAAAATGCTCTCTGACAGTCACCATTGCAGGGACATTTTCACTAGGTTCTGTTGTTACAAAATGCACCATTAAAGTCATTTGTTCTGTATGGCTGATGTCAGGTGTGTAGTCCAGAATAGCAGAATAATATCTTGCTGATTTCAGATCTGCCACAATCACAAAAGGGGTCCAGGAGAGCTGGCTATATTTTAAAGAATCCTTATTGAGGTTGCAGGAACAAACCATCCCGATGTGTAGAAAGAATAGTAAATATGGCAGGCGACCAGCTTGGCTAAACAGTGAAATCCTTGCTGATCTTAAACGCAAAAAAGAGGCTTATAAGAAGTGGAAGATTGGACAAATGACCAGGGAGGAGTATAAAATTATTGCTCAGGCGTGCAGGAGTGAAATCAGGAAGGCCAAATCACACTTGGAGTTGCAGTTAGCAAGAGATGTTAAGAGTAACAAGAAGGGTTTCTTCAGGTATGTTAGCAACAAGAAGAAAATCAAGGAAAGTGTGGGCCCCTTACTGAATGAGGGAGGCAACCTAGTGACCGAGGATGTGGAAAAAGCTAATGTACTCAATGATTTTTTTGCCTCTGTCTTCACGCACAAGGTCAGCTCCCAGATTGCTGCACTGGGCAGTACAGCATGGCGAGAAGATGACCAACCCTCTGTGGAGAAAGAAGTGGTTCGGGACTATTTAGAAAAACTGGTCGTGCACAAGTCCATGGGGCCGGTTGCGCTGCATCCGAGGGTGCTAAAGGAGTTGGCGGGTGAGATTGCAGAGCCATTAACCATTATTTTTGAAAACTCATGGCGATCGGGGGAGGTCCCAGATGACTGGAAAAAGGCTAATGTAGTGTCCATCTTTAAAAAAGGGAAGAAGGAGGATCCGGGGAACTACAGGCCAGTCAGCCTCACCTCAGTCCCTGGAAAAATCATGGAGCAGGTCCTCAAGGAATCAATTATGAAACATTTAGAGGAGAGGAAAGTGATCAGGAACAGTCAGCATGGATTCACGAAGGGGAAGTCGTGCCTGACTAACCTAATTGCCTTCTATGATGAGATAACTGGCTCTGTGGATGAGGGGAAAGCAGTGGATGTGTTATTTCTTGACTTTAGCAAAGCTTTTGATACTGTCTCCCACAGTATTCTTGCCACCAAGTTAAAGAAGTATGGGCTGGATGAATGGACTGTAAGGTGGATAGAAAGCTGGCTAGATCGTCGGGCTCAACAGGTAGTGATCAATGGCTCCATGTCTAGTTGGCAGCCGGTTTCAAGTGGAGTGCCCCAA
Organism: Trachemys scripta elegans; assembly: GCF_013100865.1. NCBI lineage: Eukaryota > Metazoa > Chordata > Testudines > Emydidae > Trachemys > Trachemys scripta. The sequence continues at coordinate 5,049,106 of NC_048314.1, forward strand.
GGGTCGGTCCTGGGGCCGGTTTTGTTTAATATCTTTATTAATGATCTGGAAGATGGAGTGGACTGCACTCTCAGCAAGTTTGCAGATGACACTAAACTAGGAGGCGTGGTAGATACACTAGAGGGTAGGGATCGGATACAGAGGGACCTAGACAAATTAGAGGATTGGGCAGAAAAAAACCTGATGAGGTTCAACAAGGACAAGTGCAGAGTCCTGCACTTAGGACGGAAGAATCCCATGCACTGCTACAGACTAGGGACCGAATGGCTAGGTAGCAGTTCTGCAGAAAAGGACCTAGGGGTCACAGTGGACGAGAAGCTGGATATGAGTCAACAGTGTGCTCTTGTTGCCAAGAAGGCTAACGGCATTTTGGGCTGTATAAGTAGGGGCATTGCCAGCAGATCGAGGAACGCGATCGTTCCCCTTTATTCGACATTGGTGAGGCCTCATCTGGAATACTGTGTCCAGTTTTGGGCCCCACACTACAAGAAGGATGTGGAAAAATTGGAAAGAGTCCAGCGGAGGGCAACAAAAATGATTAGGGGTCTGGAGCACATGACTTATGAGGAGAGGCTGAGAGAACTGGGATTGTTTAGTCTCCAGAAGAGAAGAATGAGGTGGGATTTGATAGCAGCCTTCAACTACCTGAAGGGGGGTTCCAAAGAGGATGGAGCTCGGCTGTTCTCAGTGGTGGCAGATGACAGAACAAGGAGCAATGGTCTCAAGTTGCAGTGGGGGAGGTCCAGGTTGGATATCAGGAAAAACTATTTCACTAGGAGGGTGGTGAAACACTGGAATGCGTTACCTAGGGATGTGGTGGAATCTCCTTCCTTGGAGGTTTTTAAGGTCAGGCTTGACAAAGCCCTGGCTGGGATGATTTAGCTGGGAATTGGTCCTGCTTTGAGCAGGGGGTTGGACTAGATGACCTCTTGAGGTCCCTTCCAACTCTGATATTCTATGATTCTATGATTCTATGATTCCTAGGTAGTGGTGTGTGTACATTTCTTGGGTGGTGACTCGTCTTAGATGCTCCTAGAGTACAGCATCAAACTCAGCCATCAGCTCCACAATTGTAAGGAAGTTTCCATTGTTTGGCACATACAGCTGATCTGAAGTGCCACGCAGTGCTAAGTTTTGGGTAGCAAGCATTCTCACAATGGCAATGAGTCTTTTCAGAACATTTTGCCAGTAAAGAGACTCTGATGCAATCGTCTCTTGATGCTGATCATCTATGGTGGCCTTTAACCTCAAGCTCTTTCCACCTATGGAATGCTCTCTGGTAATTTGCTGCCTTCTCATGGCATGCCAGATTTCTAGCCAGATTTTTCCAGTCCTTTGTTCCTGTAGAATCCAATGTGGCTGGAACATTAGACTGGAAGAGTTTGCAACAAAAACAGTATGTAGCATTCTGGGTTTTTGAGTACATAAGCCACTACACTTTGTCACCATTGGGGATTTCACGCCAGTAATGTGTTGGATGCAAACTTCTATTTTCATTGTCTTTGGGGAACATGAAGTTTTTCTCTTGCTGTGGCCCATGCAGTCAGAAGTGAAAGTAAGCCGGTCCGGTCCGGTACAGCGTACCGGCAAGAGCCAGCACACCATGTCGGACCGCACTGGCTTTGGCGACGGGGATTTAAAGGGCCCGGAGCTCCGCGGCGGCCGGAGTCCCAGGCCCTTTAATTTGCCCCTGAGCCCCGGGGGCTCCCAGCCACCTCTGCACCTGGGAGCCCCAGGTTGATTTAAAGGCCCTGAGGCTCCCAGCCACAGCCGGTGCCCCAGGCTTTAAAACTTGAGAGGCCCCAACTCTTCTGGATGAGGCCCCACCTCTTCCGGATGAGGCCACGCCCCCTCAGGACTCCGGCAGTACCAGTAAGTCCTGTAAGTTACTTTTACCCCTGCATGCAGTACAAGGAAGTCGCTCAGGCTACTGCTCAAGTCAGTCCACAGTCCTGGATCATCTTGACTTAAGGAACTAAACTCAGCAGCAGCTGTTTCTTGCGCCTCCACCACACTCTTCTCTGATCTAGTCTTTTCTTCAGGAATGTGATGGTTACATCCATTTGAGATGGAGATATGGATGCTACAGTAGCTGCCAGGTCACCTGCACTCTGACTAACTGGAAGATCAGGCATCTCCTCACCACTCACATCCTCACTGTGTCCGGAAGGCTCACTGTGAACATTTGTGTCTATGTATCTCAGGAGAGCTCCTTCCTCCTTAGATAGAAAAGCTTCCTTTGCTTTCTTTCTTTTTCTGATTGCTGCCCCAGAGGGGTGTTTTCTTCTTTCACTCATGACTGCTGTTCTGCGTCAGCTATAGTGGCTCTCAACACTCAATTGAAGAGGACAAATAAGCAGGCTGGTAGCAGGGCCTGAGTGAGGGAAGGTATCAGCATCTTAAGGGCCTAACTGGCTCCTAGTACTTCAGTTGACTGCCTGTTGTCCTCAAGTGGGTTCAGGGAAGCAGCAGGAACCAGGAAGCTCCCTGAGAAGCTGGTGTTAATCAGTCCAGGCTCCTGGAGGTGCTAGAGAGGTACATAAGAGGCTCCTCCTCCTCTCTCTCCCTGCAGCTCCTGCTGCTTTCTGTTATTCCCTCTCACCTTTTCTCCTGCTTGCCTGTTATGTCTCTTTTGCCCTCCTTTCTCCAGCACAGCACTCCACCATCTCTGTGCATCTAGAGCAGAGAGAATACATATGCACCAGCAGCAGACACAATTTTCTACACTCTGGGTCCTAGTGGCACCCCCCCACAGTCTGGCACCTGAGGCGACCGCCTCAGTTTGCCTCATGGTAAGGCCAGCCCTGTTAGTGGGCATAATTCTCACACTGTGTAGTGATAACTGTGGCCAAGGTTGGAGACAGCGACCCTGGGAGGAGTGGCAGTCGCTGTCACAAGCCGGACCGACAATGGCTCCTTACCTTCTGGCGGAAATGGATGTTGCTCCACATTTGCTCGTCAAATTTGTAGCCCTCGTGTAGCAGTGTCAGGATGTAAAAGGCCGAGGGGCAGTAATTGTGTAGGCGCCTGTGACTCTCCTCCTGTGGGAAGCTGGCCTGCAGCTGAGAGAGCCATTGGGACAGACAATGCAGATAGCAGTTAGCAAGGGCCCTGCAAAAAGCCCAGGTTCCCCAGTGGTGGACCAAAGGGGAACAAGCAGGATACAGTTCTATGAAACAGCTGAAGTGTCTGTCTCCATTGCTTAGCCAGCAGCCCCATTACTGGTGCAGAAACCACAGCTGGGGCAGGAAGCCCAGATCCAAGAGCCTTTTTAGCAGTGTGCTGGGACTTGGCCAGTAGTTTTACACTGAAGCTGAGATCCAAAGGGCCTGACACTTTTTGCAGTTCAGATCTGAGAGCCCTGCATGGCTCCTTCCCTCCCACTTCCTAATCTATCAATCCCTGCACACTGCTAGGACAAGCCTTTCTGCCAGAATGTGAGGAGTGTGATTCCCACCTGCTTAGGGTTACCATTCGTCCGGATTTACCCGGACATGTCCTTTTTTTTGTACTAAAAATAGCGTCCGGGGGGAATTTGTAAAGCACTCACAATGTTCGGGATTTCCCCCCTCCCCCGGCAGAGCAGACCGAGCGGCTGGGAGGGCTGCAGGAAAGTCCCGGGCTGGACTCCAGAGCAGCTGTAGAGGAGCCGGATCCGCCCTGCATTCTGAGCAAGTGTATCAGCACAAAGTGCAGCCCTCCCCTTTTGCAACTGGGAGCGGTTTCTGCCATGCAGCGTAGCAAAACGGGAGCGAGAGCACTTTGTGCTGATACAAGGGCAGCTCTCCCCTGCAGCCCGGTCCGGGCCGGGGACCGGGTTTTGTTGTGCTGGGGAGCTCAGCCACGTGTCCGGCTCGCACAGAGCCCTGTTCTGAGCAGCAGGGTAAGGGGGCCAGGGGGCAGGAAGGTTCTGGAGGTGGCAGTCAAGAAACGGGGGGGGGGGCTTTTTGGGGGGAGGGGAGAAAGTTTTGGGCAGTCAAGGTACAGGTAGTGGGTAGGGTCCTGGGGGGCAGTTGGGGGGGG
>NC_048314.1:5053169-5075079 GCF_013100865.1 Trachemys scripta elegans
GAGCAGGGGGTTTAGATGGGTTGGGAGTTCTGGGGGGGGCTGTCAGGGGGTGGGGAGTGGTTGGATGGGGCGTGGGAGTCCCAGGGGTCTGTCTGGGGGTGGGGGTGTGGATAAGGGTTGGGGCAGTCAGGGGACAAGAGGCAGGGAGGCTTAGATAGGGAGTGGAGTCCTGGGGGCAGTTAGGGGCAGGGGTCCCAGGAGGGGGCAGTCAGGGGACAAGGAACGGGGGGAGGGTTGGAGGTTCTGGGGGGGCGGGAAGTGGGAGGGGCAGGGGCGGGGCTAGGGTGGGGCTCCTCCCGTCCTCTTTTTTGCTTGCTGAAATATGGTAACCCTACACCTGCTAATGGGCCTTCAGAGCTCCTCTGTTTTGAGGCTCTTCATGCAACTCTGGGGCTTCACAGGATAATAGGCAAACACATGCTGAGCTCTCGGCTGCTACCAACAAGAATCTCACCTCCTTCCAGCCTTTAGTGCAGAAGCCCCAGATGGTGGCATTGACGGCACTCAGGGGCTGTCCGTTAGTCAGGTTCAGAAAATAGAATGTGTAGTAAAATCCAGAAAAGGCCTGTGCAAGAAGAGGAGAGATTAAACCTGTCTCCTTTCAGAAGACACTGCAGAGGAGCATAACAACAACAATTAGCTTTCCCTTCTGGAGAACTCTTCATCCAAGGAGAACCCCAAAGTGCTTCATAGCAGTAATTAATTTCTCCTCACTCCCCGTCTGAGGCAGGCCAGCATTATTAGCACCATTTCACAAATGAGGAAATTGAAGTACAGTGAGGTGAAGTGACTTGACCTAGGTGACAATGATAGTCAACAGTCAGCAGTCAACAAGAGTAAACTATACCATCAAATTGCCTGAGTGGCTTTTTTTTTTTAATACATTTAAATTCTCACAATTTGATTTACAGCCAGAGTTGGCCTAAAAACAGAGGGGCTGAGGTGTGGATTTCAGGGAAGATTTTGTTTCAATTAAGTTAATAGACTTTAATATCTATTCCCTGACCAGGTCTAAGCACAAAGTGGCAATAATTCTCTTTGCTTAGCATGGAATTTCCTTTGTTTTTGCTTCTGTTGTTGTTTACTTGGAAACAGAAAACTAAGAGAATTGTGACTGAATACACACGGAAACGAAAAATGCTCCCACACCATACTCCAGAGTGTGATGGGCACTATGGAGAGGCAGTGACAAGAACGAACCCAATAACAATTAAATGTGTATTCAAATCCATGCGCAGAGCGCCTCTGGAGGCCCTTATGATCACACATGGAGATATGATACAACATGGTAAGCTTCAAGCATGCATGTGCAGATTGGCCTTGGCTCTAGCACAAAATGGGGGCAGCTGCACGTGTCCTGTACTAAGGGCTGCTTTGAAAGTGCCCCTCATTCCTCAGCGGTGGTTGGCAGTGCATAGCCCCCGTAAGTCATGCTAATGGCACAACTCCCTTGGGGCCTTTCAGTGGCAGGAGTGTTTCCCAGGGCAGACAGATCACAGAAGTGACCCCAGGGAGGATTCTGCTGGAAGGCAGCATTATTACATTAATAGCCATGAATGGCACACAGAGCTGGGATGGGGCGAGTTTGTTTCACTCTGCTCGTGACCCGTCTTCCCCTCTGGGGAAGAACAGTCCTGGCACATAGGCCCAGCAGATTTTCAAACATCTCCTCCATAGCATCATGGTTCCTAATGGGAATCTTGGCATTTATCCCAGGTCAAGTTTAGCTGGGGGTTATGCGCACACAGTGATACAGCCTCCCTCCAGTTTAGCTGTTGCCTTATCTATCTTCACAGTCCTGTTCATAGGATCACAGAATATCAGGGTTGGAAGGGACCTCAGGAGTCATCTAGTCCAACCCCCTGCTCAAAGCAGGACCAATCCCAGACAGATTTTTGCCCCAGATCCCTAAATGGCCCCCTCAAGGATTGAACTCATAACCCTGGGTTTAGCAGGCCAATGCTCAAACCACTGACCTAGCCCTCCCCCCAGTTGTGACCAGGCATTAGAGTGTGACTCCCTACAGTTTGGTAGCCAGATAGAAGAGCAGGGAAGGCTCCCTTACGAAGAACTGCCCATGCTCCGGTGGCTGGTAGACCCCGTTGAACCCGCACGTCCTGTTGGCCCCACAGGCTGTGAAGTTGAAGAGTTTCTGGACGGCATTCCTGCACTCCGCTGGGGCTCCTGTCCCCCGCACCGTGAGGATCTGGCTGGGGTCGTGTGCAGCTGGTGCCGGGACGCAGGGACTGTCATACAGGGCAGCAGCAGTGACGTTCTCCTCATATCCCCTAGGGTAGCACGGGTGGGAGATCTGCTGAGAGGTGAGGTTCTCCTAGAGAGAGGGGAACCCATTAGCAGCGCTCAGGCTAGGGATAGCAGCCAAACCCCTCCCCACCTCTCCCCTATCCCATCCAGCTTGGCGCTTCTGAAAGAGTGGCAGCTAAACCCTTATAGGAAAGTCCTATAGGATTTAGAAGAAAACAAGAACTGTCCTATGGGTTTTCTTATCCATCCCATTGTATTTGAGACTGCAAACCCTATCCTGGTATAGAATGCTATAGGGTGGATCACAAAGCCCATGCAAACCCCACTCTGGGTATCTGACCATCTCCCCCACTAGTGTCAGGCCAGGCCCTGCCTAGCCTCAGAGATGACACACACATGATGGCAAGGAAGTCAATGCCCCTTCGGCACCTCATCCTACTCTGCTTTTGTCACATGCTCCTCCCGGAGTTCTGCAGCCCCAACCCACCCAGGCCAAACTGAGGGTTGGCCTTCATCTCCACTCCCCAATCCTCCTCCTGGTTCGTCCATCCCCAGCACATCCAAGGTCATGCCTCTTTGGGAGCCAACCTCAGAGCTGTCTGTGAGACGTCTTGACCCTGCACAGCTTCACATGGAACACAAGAGGGAGGGCTCAGGGCTGTTGTACTTCAGTACAAACAGGGGTATGAGTGAACTCAAGCCAGCTACCTCTAGCTGTCGCCTGTGCACTGAGCTGTGCTGAGTTACCCCCTTGCACACCAGCTCCCTTATGCAAGGTAAGAAGAGTGAACCGAAGCACCAGCCTCATCCTGAGGCCCTGCCTGGCAGGCCTCCCCCTTAGGCCTCACTCAGCCCAGCACCAGGACTGGGCTCCCCTGCTTGCCACTTCCTGTGTGGATGTCTCTGCACAGCCCTTCTCACGTGCCCTGCGCAGGACACAGCCCTGGGTGTCAGAGCCTAGCGGAGCACGGGACAGTCTCTCTGGTACCACAGCACTGCCCAGGTTGGGGCGTTTCAAGGGAAGAAGTACAGTAACATCCATGGCTTCTTGCTACTTCCACCTGAAACACATGGGTGGTGCCAGGCTGTCAGGGGAAGGACTTCAGGAGTAGAAAGGTGACACATGGTGGGCTGCCATCCTCCAGAGTACAGGTGGAAAATCCACCACCACATTGCCGCAGCCATACAGCTCCCCCATTGCTGGTTGCATGGTGCAGCTATTGTGGCATGTGAAGGGTTAATACAAATCCCAAGGCAGAGAGAGAACTGTTGTGTAGCTGTCTGGGCTATAGGAGCCGCCCCTATTGATCTCCCTGAGTGCTGCTGCAGATTGTTAGCACAGTGTCAAGTCCAAGGACTAGCCAGCAAGAGGGGTGGGGGGAAGCTGGAGTAATAAATCACGTAACTATGAGTCACACCCTCGTCGGTGATTTCTGGGAGTTTCCAGGGCTTAGGAGAAAGAAGGGAAACCAGCTCTCGCTTTGACAGGGAAACCCTGCCTCACTGGGGCTTTTCTCTAGTACTTGCTCAGTTTCTCAGATAAAGTCTTTATTTTGCCTGCTCTATGCTCTAAAGAAAAGCAGTTGGCAAAGAGTCCCTGTCCACCCAACTTGACAATCTTCTGATGCTCTCAAGGATTTTCACACTCTTCTCTGGCAGGTCAGAGCCATACCCATTTGGTAATGTACACAGGGTCTGCATGAGCTCTAGCCTGACACTTTTGGGAGGGCTCCGGTGCCCTGGCCCCGGGCTGGGGCTAGTGGGGGCTGGTCTGCAGCCAGGGACTCTGGGCGGCTGGAGCTGGTGCTTGTGCCACCCGCCCACCCAGGGATGGGGGCCATGCTGCCCGCCCCCCCCCCGGCACTCCGGGGGGGGGAGGGCAGGCGCTGCCCACCTGCTGCACTGGGGACTGCGATCAGCTGTCTGCCTGCCCGCCCACCAGGGCTCCAGCAGGGGAAAAGGGGTGGGATGGATGGGGCCCCAGGCAGAAGGAGCAGGCCGGCCTGGGACTAGCCTCCCCAAGCCCGTGGTTCACCTACCATCCATGGGGTTGTTATCCTTGTTGTATGAATCAAGACGGGGGGGCAGAACTGTGCTTGGCATGCCCCAATTGAGGGGTGTGCCCTCAACTAAATTGCACTTGCTAGGCAAGGGTGCCAAAACCCAGGGGAGTTGAAAGAGGGTGAGGACAAGTGTCTGTTGGTGTAGGTGCTGTCTAAGAGTCTCAGACACCATTTGGTTTTTCCTCGCTCTGGTGTAATAACAGACCTTATTAAGATACAACTGAGAGTCTTGCCGCAGACAGGGCCGGCTTTAGGCCAATTCAACCAATTCCCCTGAATCGGGCCCCGCGCCCAAGCCCCGGTACGGCGTACCGGCAAGAGCCATTGTGCTGTACCCGGGTGGCCCGGCTTCCCCAGGGAGCCCCAGGCCCTTTAATTTGCCACCAGAGCCCCACTGCTGGAGCCCTGGGGTAGGGCTGCGGGCCTCTGGGGGCTATTTAAAAAGTCCGGGGCTCCAGTTGCTTCTACCGCCCCGGCCCTTTAAATAGCCGTTGGAGCCCCGCCGCTTCCCCAGGGCTCCTGCGGCTATTGAAAGGGCTGGGGCGGTGGAAGCAGGGGATCCCTGGGCCCTTTAAATAGCCCCCGAACCCCAGGCTGCTGCTACCCCGGTGGGGGAGGGAGGAGAGGGGGGCACTTACCATACAGGATGGGCTGTACCCACACCCTCTGCCCGCACCAGCCCCGCATCCCCTGCCCTGCCCGCAGCCAGCTCCTGTCTCCAGCCAGCCCTGCACCCCCTGCCTGCAGCCAGCTCCTGCCACACCCCCGGCCCTGCACCCCCGTCTTGCCTGCAGCAGCCCCTCACCCCCTACCCTGCTGCTGCCCGCAGCCAGCCCCTCACCCCCTGCCCACAGCCAGCCCCTGCCACACCCCCGGCCCTGTCTCCAGCCAACCCCTGCCGCACCCCCCTGCGGCCCTGCCCAAAGCCAGCCAGCCCCACAGACACCCCTTCCCGCACCAGCTCTGCACCCCCTGCCCTGCCTGTAGCCAACCCCGCACCCCCTGCCCTGTCTCCAGCCAACCCCTGCCGCACCCCCCTGCTTGAAGCCAGCCAGTCCCGCACTCCTCTGTCTCCAGCTCTGCCAACCCCTGTGGCCCTGCCTGAAGCCAGCCAGCCCACCCCACACACCCCTGTCTCCAGCCAGCCCCGCACTCCTTGCCCTGCCTGCAGCCAGACCCTACCTCCAGTCAGCCCTGCCCTGCCTCCAGCCAGCCCCTTGTCCAGTGGTGCCCTGCAGTTCCCAGGGCATAACCCTGCACACCTACTTCAATGAGGGGGGCAGGGAGCAGCTGGGACCCACACATGTGCACACCTAGGGTGACCAGACAGCAAGTGTGAAAAATCGGGACAGGGGGTGGGGGTAATAGGATCCTATATAAGAAAAAGACCCCCAAATCGGGACTGTCCCTATAAAATCGGGACATCTGGTCACCCTAGCACACCCCCAGGGATTGTGAAACGGAGCTCATTTCTAGTTCAGGCCCATCTTTTTAAAAAAGAACTTTAGGTCGGGTTAACATACATCCGTATTTTCCCGGACATGTCAGACTTTTTGATTCTTAAATTGCCATCCGGGAGGAAATACGGACGTATGGTAACCCTATTGGTACAAAAAAATACATACTGTGGCACATCCCTTAAATCAGAACTTTTTATAGGGAACTGGTTGCTAAGTAATGAAAGGCTTTTTTTACATGTTTTTTTTTTTTTTAGTCATCCCTGCCGGGGCCCCGCCGAAAATGTTCGAATTGGGCCCCGCATTTCCTAAAGCTGGCCCTAGCTGCAGACCAACAGAGCTGAAGTCACTAATAACCAGGTCTAAGGATTATACCTGCTTTGGGACAATGTCTCTGATGCAAGTGACTGCCCAGTTTGCACTAGCAATGAGGCCCCCCCACTAACAGCTGAAAACACTGAGAGCTGTATTAAGTGGTCATAGAATCATAGAATATCAGGGTTGGAAGGGACTTCAGGAGGTCATCTAGTCCAACCCCCTGCATAAAGCAGGACCAATCCCCAACTAAATCATCCCAGCCAGGGCTTTGTCAAGCCTGACTTTAAAAACCTGTAGTGGCCTTTAAGACATCCCAGAGGGTGCAGATTCAGGTGGTGGTGGGTGGCAAGTGGAGTGGCTGATGCCAGAATTGAGTGCCTGGACAGTGGAGAGAGCAAGGGGCCTTCCCCCCTCCTCCCTACCAGCGTGGGAGGTGAATGCACACAGATGCACCTCTGAACTCTGGATCTTCACTGACCAAGGACAACAACAGTGAGTGGGGTGTGGTGGAGGGAGAAGGGAACTCCCTGACTGGATGACAAACTTGAAAACAGGTAAATAAGAAAATGTGACTCACAAACACTGTGTCTGGCATAAATTCCAGGCAAATAATCGTTGAGGCTAAAGTTTGAGAAGCTGCTGGACATTTTCATGAATACATTTTCATGGATAAGCTGGTGGGCCAAGGAATAAAGTGAGCCACAATAACAGCAGGGCAAGGCCATTACATGTTAGTCACCCATTGTCTGATTCATCCAGATTCAGTACATGCCAGCCTGCAACTTTTTAAACATTTAATGGAGGGTTCTGCACTCTTCTGCTCTTGTCCCTGCCCTGCGCCTGTTGTGCGGCCGGCATGCATTTATCATTGCATTGGAAGCAGTGCAGCAGGTGTGCGCTGCGGGGACACAGCTGCTGTAGTTAGCCACATGGCATGTGTGTGTCACTCTGCTCTATCCAGACAGTTGAGCAGCAGAGTAGGGGCATTTCACAGGGGCACCTGGAGGTTTGGCAGTTGTCAAGTGTGCACCTCCCTTGGAGACTTCTGGCACTTCAGCTATTCTCTGCTACCAATCATGGTTCAGCTGACTTACTGCCAAGAAGCAGGAAGCAAGGTGTCACATGGGCCTGACTGGAGAAGGACTCCTCTGGGGTAGAGAAGAGACTGGGGATCAATTTTTGTCCTGTGAAAAATTTCAGTGAAAATGAATATTTTTCAGATTTGAATGAAAAAAAACCAAATTCCCCAAACTGATGTGTTTTTTTTTCAGTTTGTAGCAGCTAAAAACTGAGGGGGGAAATCAGTTTTCGTGTTTTTTTAAAGGAAAGCCTCCAATTTTCTGACAAAAAACTATTTTTTTCACTTATGTTCCATTTGATCAAAAAGACATTTTTCATCCAAATTTCTTTTTGACTGAAAATTGTTGAGCAGGTCTATCGGGTTTGACTATAAGATAGTGACCTACAGAAAGTGAAGGGGAAAATGTAAGTGCCTTGTACTATAATTATTTATACCTTCCTTAGGGCTACCAGCAGCATCTTCAAGGCCTGGTCTCGCCCATAGCAGAGGTAGCTGTGGGTATAAATGGAGTAGTTGGTCCCATACAGCCGGAAGAAGACTTCAGTGCTGTTGTCCTCAATGGTACCACTGGGCTGGAAGGTTATTTGGGTTGAGGCTCCTCCAAGATCCAGAGCTCCCAGAACCTCAGCTGCCTGAGGCCGTATCCATTTCCCTGCAAAGGAGAACTGGCCCACCAAACACTAAGGATTAATTCAGGCTGAAGAAAATCCAAGTTATAATCACTTACTAAAGATTTTGCATGTAAAGTAAACTTTGCGATGGCCGCCTGGATTGCCATGTCCCTATCTAGCCACACCTTCCGTGGCAGGGCATTGATCTCAATGCCCAGCCAAAGTACACAGGGCTAGATCCTCAGCTGCAGGCCAGCCCCTCTTGCTGTACATCAGCCTAGATCCACTGACTGCAAAAGAGCTAAAATGATTTACGCCAGCTGAAAATCTGGCTATATGAAAGCACCTTCATAGGCCTCTTTGTGTGGTTTCTTTGTAGGTGATAGCAGCAGCAAAGGCACCCTATAGGAGTAGAAATATTATGTTCCAAAATCTGTAAGGTTCCAAAACTGACTGAGAGGAAAAGCACCTCTGGGTTTTAAGTTGAAAAGGAAAACAAATTGCATGAGTTTGTTACAAACGTCAACACAGATGTAAGTAAAGAGCAAACCTTCACTACTGCATTGGGCCGAGGGGGAGGCATTACCTTCCTCCAGTTATCTGAATAAGGCCTTCTGTTGCATGCAAATGCCATGGCTTGGCACAGGAGAGGGCCTCCATGAGTCCAAGCACCCCATGGATGCAATACTGACTGCAGCTATAGCCATTTGAAGGTTTCCCTGTTGTGGAAAGACACCAGAGCCCTCCTACCAAATGAAATGCCAGTTTCCTTTGTGAGAGGTTTGCTCCCATGCCAGGGATGTCAGGAAGCCAGCTTCCAGAACCCTGGATTCTCATGTGGTGTGGGAATTCCCAGCTGGAGCCAAGATGGGACAAGCCAGAGAAGGGAGCACATCTGGGAAATGAGCTGGGCTGAGACGACCTGCCATGTTGACTCCTCGTCCGACCCGTTGTCCACAGAAAAGGAGCAGCCCAGCCAGCCAAGGTCACTCCCTTTCCTTCCCCCCTGCCCAGGCACTGACCTTGATGAGCGTCTCCAGCAGGTAGTTGATTGTGATCCAGCCAAAGGATCCTTCCTCATTCCCAGTGAGGATCCGAGCGCCACGGAAATCTACAGGGTACTGCCGGATGGTCTTGGAGACCTCTGCAAAGACCAGGTCGGCTTTTGTGCTGTTCTGCTCCCTGCGAATGGGGAGGAGAGAGATTCCACTGGGCCCCTGACAGACACAGCACAGCATGCATGGTGGCTGCAGTGGAGGAAGAGTTGCCCCTAGCATACAGCACTCCATTGTGGTTTCAAGGGATACTGACATTAATGTCTATTGCAAAGCATCAGGGATGCTCAGGAGAAGGGTGAGAACCCTCCTCTATCTGGTTACATGTCTCTTCTCAGGAGGACAAGGGGAGGGTCTGGAAAATCAATCAATCATGTGTCACTGAGAATGGAGGGATCAGGGATGCCCTAACCATCTCCACTGAGCAGTGTTGGTGTGTACATGGATAAAGAGGTGAATGGTTAATCTATCAGCTAGCAATAATGGCCATCTCCTACCTCACAGCCACTGCCGTACCCTCCCCTTCTAGTTGTTGATCCCCCACTCTCCTCTCCTTCAGCTGCTGGTTGCCCCATTGGTGGGGCCTCTGCCAGAACCACCATGCATGGACAGTGGGAGTTCCCAGTGCCTCTCCTCCATTCCCAGCTCCATTGCCCTGATTTGCGTGTATTTATTATGGTCTCTAGAACACAGGCCTGAGTGTGGTGGGAACCGGCTTTTCCCTGTGCGGAGCTGCCCTCCTCACAGTCACTCCAGGTACCTCAGCAGCCGCATGCCCGCAGTAGCGCCAAGGTAGGTGGGCGTTTCTCTCTGTTGCTCTGCAGGGATGATCGTCATGGCCTTGTCCAGACAGGCCCTCAGGCTGGCTCCAGCATTAGCAGGGTTTTCAGCATAACTGGAGATCCCAGGTCCTGGAATAAAGCATCCCAGTGAGAGCCTGAGCTCAGCCAGGCCCCTGAGACAGGGACTGGCAATGCTGCCAGGGCCTGGCCTCAGAGGTGGATTAGGGGTGTGGGACCCTGGGCCAGATCAAGCGGGGGCCCTTCCCCACTCCTTCCGCCTGCAGTCCACACACCCCCCACTTCCCTCGGCACTCCTGCTGGGAAGCTGGGGCGGGGTGCGGGGGCTTCCCCGACTCCCAGGCAAGAGTTCCGGGAGGCAGGCAGAGTGGGGCAAGCCCCCGTGCCCCGACCCCACTCCCCTGCAGGAGCACTGGGTGGGTGGGTTGGGGCATGGAGGCACTCATTTTTCTGGGGGACCCCAATTGGCCGGGGTCCCTGGACATGGGCCCTGTTGTCCCAATGGCTAATCTAGCACTGACTGGCCTGGTACCCTGGGGCTGGAGAGCTCACAGCAAGGGTCAGACCCTGCAAATATTGGATTGTTCAGCACAATGGAGCTACCGAATGGAGCTGAACAGGAAGCAACAGCCTTGTCCCATCCAGTTATGGAGCTGAATCCAGCTCTGAGGTACCCAAGGCAGAAGCATTATCTAATGGTGACACCAGGACTAAATGTGTCCCATTCTCTCCAGCAGCCAAAGTGAGCCCAACAAGCTCTCCCATTGGCTGGTGAAGCTCTGGGCTGGTACCACTCTTCCCCAGGAATGTTCTTGCTGAGGCAGTTTTCAGAGCTGATCAGGCTGCAGGTCACAGCACCTGAGAAGACGTCAGGTAGCCAAAAAGAGCACAAAGCAGAGCTCCTCACCTTGGAGGAGAGGATAAAGCTAGGAGTGATTATCACGCTCATTAAACCTGCACATGATCTGTGCAATTGGCTGCATTGCCATCTGGCTCTGGTAAATGAAACCACTTGTTGGGGCAGGGCTGCCCGGGGGGGGGGGCAAGTGGGGCAATTTGCCCCAGTCCCTGGGCCCCACAGGGGCCCCCACGAGAATTTTTCAGGGGCCCTGGAGCGGATTCCTTCACGGAAAACTCTCGTGGGGCCCGGGCCCCCGGAGCTTCTTCCGCTCCAGGTCTTCGGCGGCAATTCGGCGGCAATTCGGCGGTAGGGGCCCCCCACTGTCGAAGACCACAGGCCCCCTGAATCCTCTGGGCGGCCCTGTGTTGGGGTGTCTCCTTTTTATATAAGGAGGAGAAAGGCAGGTGTTAGCTTTGCAGGGAAGAATGTACAGAGTAAATATACACAGGGGCACGAATAGTTGTGTTCATGATGGATGTGGCGTGGCTGTTTGTTTGCCTCAATTAAAATCTCATTCTGTTTTCAGAGTAGCAGCCGCGTTAGTCTGTATCAGCAAAAAGAACGAGGAGTCCTGGTGGCACCTTAGAGACTAACCAATAAGCGTAAGCTTTCGTGGGCTAAAACCCACTTCATCAGATGCATGCAGTGGAAAATACAGTATACATATATACACATACAGATATATATATACATACAGAAAACATGTATATATATATATATACATCTTCCTACTGTATTTTCCACTCCATGCATCTGAAGAAGTGGGCTGTAGCCCACAAAAGCTTATGCTCTAATAAATTTGTTAGTCTCTAAAGTGCCACAAGGACTCCTCGTTCTTCATTCTGTTTTGAGATTGTATTTCTGGGATTTCATCTTGATGAGATTAGCTCAGCCCCTCCCACTGGCCGAGACTGGAGCTGGAATGGGTATGTCAATATTTATCTTCCCCAGATTCCAATGGACCAACAGTTCCACTAGTTCAAGCTCACTCACAGCCACAGGACCTTTGGTTTGAGCTCACTTAACCAATAACTTGGCTCCCTGTGGCCTCGGAGCCTTGTCTTTTATCCAGAGCTCTAAAGCAGAGGAATCTATGTGATACCAGCAGTGCTTGCCTGTGCTTCATTCTAGGCTCCCACATGCACTGGGCATGGTCCATACTGATTTCAGCTAGTCAGTTACCCCAGGAGTGCTGGGCTAACACTCCCTGTGCTGCTCGGCCCACCCCAAGGGTTCTCTTTTAATGCTGTTAAAGTGTTAAAGACAAGCTTAGTGCTAAGCTTCCCACTGGTCCCTGTGCTGCCACCCCTCAGCCCATAGGCGCCAAACCACAAGCCCCTGGTGCGTGAGCTAGCAGGGAAGCCTCTGTCAGTGATTAACAATAGGAAGATTTTGTCTCCTGTAAACCAGGCGCTAGTGCCCAAAGTACTAGCCACGTTGGGCTATGGGGCTGTGTACAGGCATCGCCCCCACCTCACCTTTTCCCAGCGCCGGTGGGTGCTTGACCCCGGCCCTGCCCTGACCCTACCCCTGCCCCACCCCCTCCTGCCCTGCCCCCATTCCAACCCCTTCCCCAAAGTCCCCACCCCAACTCCGCCCCCTCCCTGCCCCTATTGGACTCCTTCCCTAAATCCCCGCCCCAGCCCTGCCTCTTCCCGGAGCGCACCATGTTCCCCCTCCTCCCCCCTCCCTCCCAGCGCTTGCTGTAGCGAAACAGTTGTTTGGCGGTGGCAAGCACCGGGAGGTAGGGGGAGAAGTGGGGACACGGCGCACTTAGGGGAGGAGGCGGAGCGGAGGTGAGCTGGGGCGGGGACACCCACCAATTTTTCCAGATGGGTTCTCTAGCCCCGCAACACCCACAGAGTCAGCACCTATGGCTCAGGCTTGTGCTGCAATACACCTCTCTGACCCAGTCTTGCCTCACCCAGCTCTACTTACACATCTCAACCCTGACTAGCAGCAACCTCTGGGTCCTCACTCAGCTCTGCTAGTGCACCTCAGTTCTGACCCTCAGCTGCCCTGCTGGTCCACTTCTGGGTCCCCTCCCCCCCACAGCTGTGCAAATGCCCCTCAACCCCGATCTGCAGCCCCCTTGCTAGCCCAGCCCTGGGCCTCTCATGCCCAGACTGACCATTGTGTCAAAGTTGAACAGTGATTTTGGGATATGGACAAACATTGAGGGGGCTGGGACTGAGAACCAGCAAACTCATTTCACTGATAATCCAGCCCCATGTAAAGCCAGGATATCCAGCTAAACGACTGTCATGCTGCCCTGCTTAATGCTGGGTCTGTGTGTATGCAAATAACCTGTGGGTAAAGTCTTCCCTTTGCTCTGGGTTGCACCCCCAATAAAGATGGCTTCTCCAGTGTCAAAGACAGAGCTCAGCAACCAATCAAGGCTTTTCTTCCAAGCCAGCTCTCCCATTCTGCAGTACGCCCAGCACAAAGCCTAAGGGGAGAGCTCAGGGAGGAGAAACAGAGAAACATCTGACCACACTGACCTGGCACGGTGCAGGCCTCAGCCTGGCTGACGATGCCAGTGCCATTCTCCTTATTCGCTGGCCATTGGTAGATGTAGAGAGCCGTGTGCGAGGAACCGGCGTCAAACACCATCCCATACTGAAGGGGGAGCCGGAAAGGGACATGGGGTCAGAGAGCACTTGCTGCTACAGACAGGCTTTGGGGATTTCCCGACTGTCCCAGGGAGGCAGCATGGAGGGGGTAGCTGGGACGCAGCTTCACTTTGCAGGGTAATACAGGGAGCTGGTGGGGACTGGCAGGCAGTGGAAGTTCAGAGGCCAGGGGCAGAGACTAGCCAGTAGCAGCTGTGTAAAGACACCCCAAGGAGCAGCATCAAGGATAAAAACCAATATGTCTGGCTGGCTCTGAAACCACAAGCCCCTGGTGCGTGAGCTAGCAGGGAAGCCTCTGTCAGTGCTTAACAATAGGAAGATTTTGTCTCCTGTAAACCAGGCGCTAGTGCCCAAAGTACTAGCCACGTTGGGCTATGGGGCTGTGTACAGGCATTGCCCCCACCTCACTGACGTGCCCAAACGTGCTCAGACCTCCTGTAAAGGCCTGAGCTTAACTCTTGATGGGGCATTGGCTGGATACCTGAGCTACAGCCACAGCTCCTACCTTGGTGCCTGGAGGCAGATAAACATCCTTCACACCCACAACTGCCAGGATGAGAGCAATGATGCCAGAAACAACAATGACTGCCAGGAGACACCCAACAGCAACTGCCTTGGGACTGCTTCCCATGGCGACCTGCAAGATGAAGGACCCCGGGTGAGATCGGTCACATCTTTAACCCCAGCACCAGCCCTGGCAGGTACCACAAGCCAGAGAACTTCCCAATCGCCTTCCTATTCGTCTGCTCATAGCTTTGTTTTTAGTGTCTCAGGCCCTTCTGGGCAGAGTGACTAGATCCATATGATGGGTCTTGTGAGGCTAACAGCTCCAGGTGGGCTTGAACGAGCTACCCTCAGCTCTCCAAAGCACTGGCTCTCTCTAGGATTCTCCAGGGGACCCTTCGCTCACAATCTGCTGGCAGACACCCCCTTCTTCCCACTTCTCAGGCTGCAAGTCACAGGAGCTTCACAGCCTGGCATTTCTAGGCCAGTGTTTTCCACCCCCACGCCCGCTGCTCCATCTCTTCCCCTCCCCCCACAGTCTGAACATTGCCTCTCACTTCTGCTCTCTAAATCAAACAGGAACCCCCAGAGCATTGGGGCACTGGGTCTGAGTGACTCTCTGAGCCCTTTGGGATTCCCCATCCTCATGCACCTGGCAGAATCAATAAATCAGAACAGTGAGCAATGGAGGAGGCGCGTTAGACCATCATGGCCAGGCTTTCCACTTGGGGCCCATGTGGCACCTTCCCTAAAATGCTTTGCTCTCTCTAGATTGAAATGTTCCAAATGCAGGGCTGGTCTGGGAAGGGTCCGGCTCCTGCCTTGCCAGAGTGGGGGAGGGATGTGAGCTAACCCACGGTTGGTCCCCCAGCCAGAGTGGGAAGGTGGCCCTGTCTGTGTCGCTGAGTTACCATCATGTACATACAGAGTGAAATCAAGAGGGGGATCATGGCTGTAACTAGAAAGGGTCAAAGAGGAAGAAAAGTAGGCCCATTCCCCCTTACACCTCCCAAGATAATCATCCTCCCTCCTTGAGGGTTACATGGCTCAGACAATTGCAGGCTGTCAAGACCTCATCCCAGATGCATCTCATTATTCACTCAAGCTATAAGTGCTGTAACAAGGCCAGAGTTGTGCTGCACAGCAGACCCTGGGAACCCCCAAAAGCATCACTAGACTCTGCTAAGGCTACATAGCCATTATCTGTCACATACTCTGTTCGTGTGTGGTCCAGTTCCGTGATGAATTCAGAGTAGGTAACCAAACTCATTTGTTTCTGTACATAGTTATTGCAAAAGAACATGAACCAGTCCCAGAAACACATCCTGGCCACCTGTCCCAAAGAGCCATCCAGCGCCAAAGGATAGTCCGAAAGTCACCAGGCTTAGTATACCCATGAACTGTGCACTAGAACCTGAGTGATGAGACACCTTTCCTACAACCTCAGGGCCCAATCCAGCAGAGTGCTGAGAGCCCCCAGGAAATCTTACAGACCTGCACCTCCCACTGATTGCAAGAGGTGCTCAGCTCCTACAAGGATCAGGACCTAAAATTCAGTGAGAAATCACAGCAGTATAACCAGTGTGAGAAAATGACAGAGTCTGGTTTTATCTGTGCAATGGCCTACCCACCTAATACATGCAACAGCTCAGTAAAGACACTATGTTGTGCTTCCTCCCCTCCCTCTCTGCCCTACAACCCGCTGCTTAGGTTCTGCTTGTTCAGGAGTTGGGCGGAATAAACAGAAACAGAAAAGCCAGCAAGCAGGATGGGTGGTCCTAAGGCATGTTGCCTAAGGCTACAGATCCCCTATGTTCAGTTCTCAGCTGAACCACTGACTCCCTACATAATCTTGGCCAAACTGCTTAATCTATTCTGTGCCTCTGTTTCCCCATCTGTACAATGGGGTTAGTGCTCCCGATTGATGATGATGAGGTGCTCGGATACAATGGTGATGGGAGGTTGGCCTTTTAAATCTAATACTGCCCAGCACCAGACGCAACCATTGGAAATGGGTTCCATTAGTAGGAGTTCACAGTTGTTCCCCCGTTTTGTGGTTTTTGCACTTGCTGTTTACTGAACATACACAGCATTTCACTGCACAATGGGGCGCAAAGCACAGCGCATTTTGCTGTATTGTCTTGTTGGGGGCAGATGGCCTTAGAATATGTGAAATACAGTCAGTACAAGCATGCTGTGGTCAGGTTTTACTGTGTGCTTCTTGGAAGGGAGGATGTCATTGGCCAAACCTTTCCCATCACATAGAGCTATAGAGTTCAGATGTTAAGGCCAGAAAGGACAATTGTGCTCAGCACCTGAACTTCTCCTGCATAGCATAGGGAGTGAGCTGGCACACATGGAGCAAATAATCAAGCAATCATTTTGCAAACATCTAGAAGATAATAAGGTGATAAGTAACAGTGAGCATGGATTTGTCAAGAACAATTTGACAGGATAACAAGCCTTGTGGATGGGGGGAAGCGGTAGATGTGGTGTATCTTGACTTTAGTAAAGCTTTTGATATAGTCTTGCATGACCTCATAAACAAACTACGGAAATACAACCTAGATGGAGCTCCTATAAGGTGGGCGCAAAACTGGTTGGAAAACTGTTCCCAGAGAGTAGTTATCAGTGGTTCACATTCACACTGGAATGTGTTGGAAGGGCATAACAAGTGGGGTCCCACAGGGATCAGTTCTGGGTCCAGTTCTATTCAATATCTTCATCAATGATTTAGATAATGGCATAGAAAGTACATTCAGAAAGTTTGAAGATGATACCAAGCTGGGAGGGGTTGCAAGTGCCTTGGAGGAGAGGATTAAAATTCAAAATGATCTGGACAAACTGGGGAAATGGTCTGAAGTAAATAGGATGAAATTCAATAAGGACAAATGCAAAGTACTCAACTTAGGAAGGAACAATCAGTAGCACACATACGAAATGGGAAATGACTGCTTAGGAAGGAGTACTGAGGAAAGGGATCTGGGGGTCATAGTGGACCACAAGCTAAATATGAGTCAACAGTGTAACAGTTTTGCAAAAAAACCAAACATCATTCTGGGAAATATTAGCAGGAGTGTTGTAGGCAAGACCGAGAAGTAATTCTTCCGCTCTACTCCGCGCTGATATGGCCTCAGCTGGGGTATTGTGTCCAGTTCTGGTGCCACATTTCAGGAAGGATGTTGACAAATTGGAGAAAGTCCAGAGAAGAGCAACAAGAATGATTAAAAGTCTAGAAAACATGACCTGTGAAGGAAGATTGAAAGAACTGGGTTTGTTTAGCCTGGAGAAGAAAAGGCTGAGCGGGGACATGACAACAGTTTTCAAGTACATAAAAGGTTGTTACAAGGAGGAAGGAGAAAAATTGTTCTCGTTAACCTCTGAGGATAGGACAAGAAGCAATGGGCTTAAACTGCAGTGAGGGCGGTTTAGGTTGGACATTAGGAAAAACTTCCTGTCAGGGTGGTTAAGCACTGGAATAAATTGCCTAGAGGGGTTGTGGAATCTCCATCACTGGAGATTTTTAAGAGCCGATTAGACAAACACCTGTCAGGAATGGTCTAGATAGTACTTAGTCCTGCCATGAGTGTAGGGGATGGGACTAGATGACATCTTGAGGTCCCCTCCAGTCCTACGAGTCTATGATTCTGTGATTTCTGCAGGGGTCTTTTACCCAGCTGACTTGTAAGCCAAGCTCTTTTCTAGACTCTTTCCATCTCTCACAGTCTGCCTATACCTAAGGGCTCTTCAGGCTCTTCACTCTGCCCTCAGCCACACCCAGTGAAGGGGCTAGGGCTGCATTGGTTTGCACAGGGATGGCTGACTGCACCTAGTATTGGTAGCCCACTGACAATACACAACAGAACACGCACTTCTCCCTTAGCCGGGCTGGAGCTGTGGTGCTAACTGGAGAGCAAAGTCCCCAAGCTCAGACTCCGATACACACGGGAAGCAGGGTGGCTGGTTGAGAAGAGGAGGGTTGTACAGAGTCACTGTTCAGCCCAGAACTGCACTTTACAGGAGCTTCCCAAAATGCCAAACTCTGCGAGGAAACACCCCCCTGCAGCCCTCGCACCTCACCTGCGCTGCCAACAAGGAGACCTTTGGGCTCACACAGTGGTGCTTCTCTCCTGTGCTTGCATTAGTCCATGCTGCTGGGGCAGTGCAGTGCCGTGTGCCTGGACAGAGGCTGCCAGCACCCAGCACACCCCAAGGGAAAGTCCCCTCCCTATGGCCCACAACCAATCACCTGCCCCCTGGAAGCAGGCCAGGGGCCCTGGCAGCCTCTCCCTGTCAGCCCAAGGTGACGCAGCAGGTGAGGGGATGGCTGGACTATTTACCTACAGAAACAGGGCTTTGGTTTTAACTGCTTCACTGCTGGAGGAGGGGCCAGGCAGCAAGGCTGGGGAATCTCGCTTTGTCCTTTGGATGCTGCCATGCCTGATACAATCCGAAGTCTCACCTGCAGCTGGTGGGGACCTTCTTGTGGAAACTGCTCCGTGTGTCCCTGCACTGTCTGACAGCAGTGAAAGGGCTAACATGGCTATTCACTGAATCAATTGTAAATGTGCTAGCCAGAGCGGGAAGTTACCCTGTGCCACTTAGAAGAATCCCAGGGCCTGGCAGGCAGGGAGCCCCTGTGGAAACAATGTTCGCTCAGGACTCCAGGCGTCTTCAGTCCAAATTAAGTTGCAGGCCCAGTGCTTTAAAAGAGGCCTCCTGCCTCAGGCCCTCAATCTGTGGGGCAGGTCTGCTTCACCCTCCAGCTGATCTGCTGTTGCTGGACAATGCAAATAGAGAGATAAAGAGTGGGAGACCTCAGTCCCAACCTGCTATTGAAGTCCTGTCTTCTCCCTCTCCCCCAACCTCTGCCAATATCTCTCAGTCCTGACTTGCAGCCCTCCTACCATTGCTACACTCTCCCTCCCCCCGCCCCACGCTCTGCCAATGCCCTTCAACCCCAGCCTGCAGCCCCCAGGGCCGCCCAGAGGGCGCGGGGCAAGTGGGGCAATTTGCCCCAGGTCCCCACGGGAATATAGTATTCTATAGTATTGCAACTTTTTTTTATGGAAGGGGCCCCCGAAATTGCTTTGCCCCAGGCCCCCAGAATCCTCTGGGCAGCCCTGCCAGCCGCCCCTGCTATTCCACTGCTAAGTGTTTTGACTGGCAGAGATTGCACCTCATGCTGCATTCAGGGTCACGCTCTGTGGCATACCCCCCACAGATCTCCACCAGGGCTTTGCTAGAGGGTTGAGGCAGTGCAGCCCAGTGGGCAAAGCACGAGACTGAAAGTCAGGAGACCTGGCTTCACTGTATGGACCTGCTGTCACCACGTTTTCTCTGTCTTCCCTCCCACCTCCTGCCTATTGACACCAAGTTCTTTGGGACAGGGACTGTCTGTGTCTGTGCAGAGGGGCCATCATCTTCCTTGGGGCCTCTCAGTGCCACTGTCACTATTACTGCTAATCCCTGAATGCTCACGAGCCTACAGAGTCATTTCCCCTCCACCATGGCACTAACCCCAAGATTGCTAGCCATTGAGGAGGCAGCTTCATGCAAGCAGCACATGCTTCTGAGATCCTGTGTGTGTGTGTGAGAGTGTGTGCGCACGTGCGTGCGCTATAGCCAAGCAACACCTTGCCAAAAACCAGCCAATTTAACCCCTCCACTGCTGGATTCTCCTTCATGCCCCATTGCCAGCGATGGATCACGCTGGTGCATTCACAGGGAAGTTCTGTTACATGTACCCAGCACGTCTAGGGACTGCGAGGATGACCATGGTGCAGCGAAGATCCAGTTACTGCCATGGGGCCCTTCTGCAAACTTCAGGGCTGGGTGAGAGGTGGAACTGGCACCTCCTGCCATCTCTTGCCACTGAGCTATAGCCCCTCCTGTCTCCTGACAGGGTGGAGTAGTTCCCCCACTCACCATGAGACTCCCAGCATGAGATGTATTCAGTGCTGTCGCTACTCACCCACAGGTGTGCCGGAACTGTAATGTGACCCCCCTGCATGGACCCCCTTTCTCAGGGCCCTGTTACATTCACATTGTTGCTTGGAGGTGGTCTCTCTCACAGACGTGCACCCTCAGACCACAAAGCTGCAGGTGGGAGGGTAAGGGGGGCTGGCTGAGTGCACGTGTGTGTGTGTGGGGGGGTCATTCCATGAGTTCCAGGCCCCATATCCCATGCGCGATTGCTCTGGGCTATGTGGAAAGTCAGGTGCTGTAACAGCGGGGGCACAGGGCAAGCCATGTGAGCACAGAGCTGGATTCACAGTGTTCTGGGCACAAGCTGGGTACGCAGCTGCAAAGGGCATCATGGATCTGGAAGAAATGACCAGGTAGGAAGCAGCAACCCATCCAGAGCAGGTTTGGGCTCCAGGAGCCCTGCCACAGAGGCTGCCTGTCCAGGAGATCATGGTGGAGGAGCCCATGCCTTGGCACACAGGTTCTGGGAGCTGGCCAGCCATGCAGAAGACAAGCACCTCTCTGGGTGGCTGCATGGAATTCCCCAACAGCTGTGAAATAGCCAGGGTGCAGGAAACAATGGGTTTTTAGAAAAAGACAATGAGTCTTTGAAGATGTGGATCTCCCATCTTTCTGGAGTTCCTTCCTGTGGTCATTGCAATAAACCTGGTTTCATGGTTGCTTCAACACTGCAATATATCACCTGATGCAAAATACCAGCTTGGACACTGCTGGTACTTTTCCACTGGAAACAAAGGCTTCTCGCCTTATGTAAATTCTATTTAAGACTGGGAGACAAGGCCATCAGCACTCTCCCTTCACTGCCTTTCCACCCAAGAAGAAAGACTGCTAAAAGTACTTGAAGAGACAAAAGAACTAAGCTGAGGAAAGACAAGGGCTGAGTCCAGACTGAGACAGAGAAGTCTAGTCTGTAAAGAGAAATAACTGGAACTCTAAGCTACAGAAACTCTGCATCCTGCCTAAGTCAACATTTAGGGTGACAAATTACATTTTGTAACCTGTTTCTTTAGTGAATCATTAGATCAGTGATCATTAGAAACATAGATAGCTGGGTTTGTGATGACGGGGAGAACCGTATGGTGACTTGCCTGCCTGGTGTGAAGGTTGCGGATCTCTCGAGGCATGTAGATAGACTTATGTTTAGTGCTGGGGAGGAGCCGGTGGTCGTGGTACATGAAGGTACCAATGACGTAGGGAAGGGTAAGAGAGAGGTCCTGGAGGCCAAATTTAGGCTGCTAGGGAAGAGACTGAAATCCAGGACATGTATGGTGGCATTCTCAGAAATGCTTCCAGTTCCATGCGCAGGCCAGGTAGGCCGGCAGAGCTTCAGAGTCTCAATGCGTGGATGAGACGATGGTGTAGAGAGGAGGGGTTTAGATTTATTAGGAACTGGGGAAACTTTTGGGATGGAGGGAGCCTATACAGGAGAGATGGGCTCCACCTAAACCAAAGTGGAACCAGACTGCTGGCACTAAACATTAAAAAGGTTGTAGAGCAGTTTTTAAACTAGGAGATGGGGGAAAGCCAACTGCTGCAGAGGAGTACATGGATCGGACAGAGACTTCTCTTAGAGGAGAGTCTATTGATAGAGATTCTCTAGGTTATAGTCAGGAGCAGAGAATGGAAGAGGATAAAGTAGGGGCCAGATCAGACAAGAAACATTCACATAAAAAAAGAAATAAGAAAAGGGCAGAGAAATAAACAGTGACAAGTTTTTTAAGTGGCTGTACACAAATGCTAGAAGTCTAAATAATAAGATGGGTGAACTAGAATCAGGGCCGGTGCAACCTATTAGGCAACCTAGGCGGTCGCCTAGGGCGCCAGCATTTGGGGGGCGGCATTTTCTTCGGCGGTGACCATGGCGGCCGGATCTTCGGCCGCCCTGGTTGTTGTCGGCATTTAGGCGGAGGGAGCTGGGGCAGGGGGGCGCGGGGAGGGCCGCCTCCAGCAAGTAAGGGGGGGGCGGCACGCAGGGGAACTTCCTGCCCCAGCTCACCTCTGCTCCACCTCCTCCCCTGAGCATGCCGCCCCACTCTCCTTCTCTCCCTCCAAGGCTTGCCACGACAAACAGCTGATTGGCGCCGCAAGTCTGGGAGGTGGGAGAAGTGGAGCAGCAACAGCGTGCTCGGGGAGGAGGCGGAGCAGAGGTGAGCTGGGGTGGGGAGCCGCCGCATGGCTCCCCGGCGGGGGGGGAGCTGCAACCGGGGGGGGAGTGCCTCGGGGGGGAGGGGGGG
>NC_048314.1:5075163-5093844 GCF_013100865.1 Trachemys scripta elegans
CCTGGGCGGGGATGGGGAGCGGCGGGGGGGGGGGGGCCGGGGGGGGGGGGGGGGGGTTGGGAAACTGCCGCAGGGCTTGGGGAGAGGGGAGGGCGCAAGCTGGAAGTTTCGCCTAGGGCGCCACATGGGGCCACAACAGGGGTACCCCTAACTCACCCAGCAATATCGTCAATTTATCCAGCTACACACTCAACCCAGCAGAAGAGTCTGTCCTATCTCGGGGACTCTCCTTTTGCCCCAGCACCCCCACGAACATGATACAGTTCTGTGGTGATCTGGAAGCCTACTTTCGCCGCCTCCGACTCAAAGAATACTTTCATGATAACACTGAACAGCGCACTGATACACAGATACCCTCCCACCAACAACACAGGAAGAAGAACTCCACATGGACTCCTCCTGAGGGTCGAAATGACAGTCTGGATCTATACATAGAATGTTTCCTCCGACGTGCACAGGCAGAAATTGTGGAAAAACAACATTGCTTGCCTCATAACCTAAGTCGTGCAGAACGCAATGCCATCCACAGCCTCAGAAACCACCCTGACATTATCATCAAAGAGGCTGATAAAGGAGGTGCTGCTGTCATCATGAACAGGTCTGACTACCAGAAGGAGGCTGCCAGACAACTCTCCAATACCAAATTCTACAGGCCACTTTCCTCAGATCCCACTGAGGAATACACTAAGAAACTGCACCATCTACTCAGGACACTCCCTACACTAACACAGGAACAAATCAACATACCCTTAGAGCCCCCACCGAGGTTATTCTATCTACTGCCTAAGATCCACAAACCTGGAAATCCTGGACGCCCCATCATCTCGGGCATTGGCACTCTCACTGAAGGACTGTCTGGATATGTGGACTCCCTACTCAGACCCTACGCCACCAGCACTCCCAGCTATCTCTGTGACACCACAGATTTCCTGAGAAAACTACAATGCATTGGTGACCTCCCAGAAAACACCATCCTAGCCACCATGGATGTAGAGGCTCTCTACACAAACATCCCACACACAGATGGAATACAAGCTGTCAGGAACAGTATCCCTGATGATGACACAGCACAACTTATTGCTGAGCTCTGTGACTTTATCCTCACGCACAATTATTTCAAATTTGGTGACAATATATACCTCCAGACCAGTGGCACCGCTATGGGCACCCGCATGGCCCCACAATATGCCAACATTTTTATGGCTGACCTGGAACAACGCTTCCTCAGCTCTCGTCCACTCATGCCCCTTCTCTACCTACGCTATATTGATGCCATCTTCATCATCTGGACCCATGGGAAGAAGACCCTGGAAGAATTCCACCATGATTTCAACAGCTTCCACCCCACCATCAACCTCAGCCTGGACCAATCTACACGGGAGGTCCACTTCCTAGACATCACCGTACAAATAAGCGATGGCCACATTAACACCACCCTATACCGAAAACCCACCAACCGCTACGCCTACCTTCATGCCTCCAACTTCACCCCAGTCACACCACATGATCCATCGTCTACAGCCAAGCACTGAGGTACAATCGCATCTGCTCCAACCCCTCAGACAGAGATCAACACCTACAAGATCTTCACCAAGCATTCTCAAAACTATGATACCCACACAAGGAAATAAAGAAACAAATCAATAGAGCCAGACGTGTACCCAGAAGCCTCCTGCTACAAGACAGGCCCAAAAAAGAAACCAACAGAACTCCACTGGCCATCACCTACAGTCCTCAGCTTAAACCTCTCCAACGCATCATCAGTGATCTACAACCCATCCTGGACAATGATCCCTCACTTTCACAGACCTTGGGAGGCAGGCCAGTCCTCACCCACAGACACCCTGCCAACCTTGAGCATATTCTCACCAGCAACCACGCACCACACCATAACAACTCTAACTCAGGAACCAACCCATGCAACAAACCTCGATGCCAACTCTGCCCACATATCTACACCAGCAACACCATCACAGGACCTAACCAGATCAGCTACAACATCACCGGCTCATTCACCTGCACGTCCACCAATGTTATATATGCCATCATATGCCAGCAATGTCCCTCTGCTATGTACATTGGCCAAACTGGACAGTCACTACGCAAGAGGATAAATGGACACAAGTCAGATATCAGGAATGGCAATATACAAAAACCTGTAGGAGAACACTTCAACCTCCCTGGCCACACAATAGCAGATGTAAAGGTAGCCATCTTACAGCAAAAAAACTTCAGGACCAGATTCCAAAGAGAAACTGCTGAGCTCCAGTTCATTTGCAAATTTGACACCATCAGATCAGGTTTAAACAAAGACTGTGAATGGCTTTCCAACTACAGAAGCAGTTTCTCCTCCCTTGGTGTTCACACCTCAACTGCTAGCAGAGCACCTCACCCTCCCTGATTGAACTAACTTCGTTATCTCCATACTGATTTATACCTGCCTCTGGAGATTTCCATTACTTGCATCTGAAGAAGTGAGGTTCTTACCCACGAAAGCTTATGCTCCCAATACTTCTGTTAGTCTTAAAGGTGCCACAGGACCCTCTGTTGCTTTTTACAGATTCAGACTAACCCCTCTGATACTCAATAATAGTGGGGGATTTCAATTATTCCCATATTGAATGGGAACATGTCACCTCAGGACGAAATGCAGAGACAAAGTTTCTCGATACTTTAAATGACTGTTTCTTGGAGCAGCTGGTATAGGAACCCAAAAGGGGAGAGGCAACTCTCGATTTAGTCCTGAGTGGTGCGCAGGACCTGGTCCAAGAGGTAACTATAACAGGACCGCTTGGAAATAGTGATCATAATATAATAACATTTAGCATTCCTGTGGTGTGAAGAAAACCTCAACAGCCCAACACTGTGGCATTTAACTTCAGAAAGGGGAACTATGCAAAAATGAGGAGGTTAGTTAAACAGAAATTAAAAGGTACAGTGACTAGAGTGAAATCCCTGCAAGTTGCATGGACACTTTTCAAAGACACCATAATAGAGGCCCAACTTAAACGTATGCCCCAAATTAAAGAACACAGTAAAAGAACTAAAAAAGAGCCACCGTGGCTTAACGATCATGTAAAAGAAGCAGTGAGAGATAAAAAGGCATCTCTTAAAAAGTGGAAGTCAAATCCTAGTGAGGTAAATAGAAAGGAGCATAAACACTGCCAAATTAAGTGTAAAAATGTAATAAGAAAAGCCAAAAAGGAGTTTGAAGAACAGCTAGCCAAAAACTCAAAAGGTAATAACAAAATGTTTTTTAAGTACATCAGAAGCAGGAAGCCTGATAAACAACCAGCGGGGCCCCTGGACGATCGAGATACAAAAGGAGCGCTTAAAGACGATAAAGTCATTGCAGAGAAACTAAATGAATTCTTTGCTTCAGTCTTCACGGATGAGGGTGTTAGGGAGATTCCCAACCTGAGCCAGATTTTGTAGGTTACAAATATGAGGAACTGTCACAGATTGAAGTGTCACTAGAGGAGATTTTGGAATTAATTGATAAACTTAACAGTAACAAGTCACCGGGACCAGATGGCATTCACCCAAGAGTTCTGAAAGAACTCAAATGTGAAATTGTGGAACTAGTAACTATGGTTTCTAACCTGTCCTTTAAATCAGCTTCTGTACCCAATGACTGGAAGATAGTTAACATAATGCCAATATTTAAAAAGGGCTTTAGAGGTGATCCTGGCAATTAGAGACCAGTAAGTCTAACGTCAGTACCGGACAAATTAGTTGAAACAATCATAAATAATAAAATTGTCAGACACATAGAAGAACATAAATTGTTGGGCAAAAGTCAACATAGTTTCTGTAAAGGGAAATCCTGTTTTACTAATCTATTAGAGTTCTTTGAAGGGGTCAACAAACACATGGACAAGGGGGATCCAGTGGACACAGTGTACTTAGATTTCCAGAAAGCCTTTGACAAGCTCCCTCACCAAAGGCTCTTATGTAAATTAAGTTGTCATGGGATAAGCGGGAAGATCCTTTCATGGATTGAGAACTGGTTAAAAGACAGGGAACAAAGAGTAGGAATAAATGGTAAATTTTCAGATTGGAGAGGGGTAACTAGTGGTGTTCCACAAGGGTCAGTCCTAGGACCAATCCTATTCAACTTATTCATAAATGATCTGGAGAAAGGGGTAAAAAGTGAGGTGGCAAAGTTTGCAGATGATACTATACTGCTCAAGATAGTTAAGACCAAAGCAGACTGTGAAGAACTTCAAAAAGATCTCACAAAACTAAGTGATTGGGCAACAAAATGGCAAATGAAATTTAATGTGGATAAACGTAAAGTAACGCAAATTGGGAAAATAAACCAACTATACATACAATATGATGGGGACTAATTTAGCTACAACTAATCAGGAAAAAGATCTTGCAGTCATCGTGAATAGTTCTCTGAAGATGTCCATGCAGTGAGCAGCAACAGTCAAAAAGCAAACAGGATGTTAGGAATATCTTATTGCCCTTATATAAATCCATGGCCTGCCCACATCTTGAATACTGAGTACAGATGTGGTCGCCTCATCTCAAAAAAGCTATACTGGCATTAGAAAAGGTTCAGAGAAGGGCAACTAAAATGATTAGCGGTTTGGAACGGGTTCCATATGAGGAGAGATTAAAGAGGCTACGACTTTTCAGCTTGGAAAAGAGGAGACTAAGGGGGGATATGATAGAGGTATATAAAATCATAAGTGATGTGGAGAAAGTGAATAAGGAAAAGTTATTTACTTGTTCCTATAATATAAGAACTAGGGGCCACCAAATGAAATTAATGGGCAGCAGGTTTAAAATAAATAAAAGGAAGTTCTTCTTCACACAGCGCACAGTCAACTTGTGGAACTCCTTGCCTGAGGAGGTTGTGAAGGCTAGGACTATAACAGGATTTAAAAGAGAACTGGATAAATTCATGGAGGTTAAGTCCATTAATGGCTATTAGCCAGGATGGGTAAGGAACGGTGTCCCTAGCCTTTGTTTGTCAGAGGGTGGTGATGGACGGCAGGAGAGAGATCACTTGATCATTACCTGTTAGGTTCACTCCCTCTGGGGCACCTGGCATTGGCCACTGTCGGTAGACAGGACACTGGGCTGATGGACCTTTCGTCTGACCTAGTACTGCTATTCTTATGTTCTTATGAATCAAGCGTAGTTTGCATGTTTTGTTTTATTTTCTCAGTAATCTGCTTTGTTCTGTTTGCTATCCCTTATAATCACTTAAATTTACCTTTTATAGTTAATAAACTTGTTTCTTGTTTAGAACATAAAACAGTTTGTGCAATTTATAACTGGGGGGGGGCAAGAAGTTGTGCATATCTTCCTCCACATTGAGGGAGGGGGTGAATTTATGAGCTTACATTGTACAGAGTTCTCTACAGTGTAAGACAATATTATTTTGGGTGTATTTTCCAGTGGGGAGCTACACTTGAGTGGTGGGCAATTTCTAAGCTGAATCTTCCCATAGAGAGCAGCTCACAGACTCTGTGATTCTACAGCTGGTGGGTTCCTACCAGTGTGTGCTGCCAGACGCCGGAGAGCCTGATGCAGCAAAATAGGGAGAGGGGTCCCGGCTAGTGGAGCAGGCAGGCTCAGTAAAACGCCAGTATTTCAGGAGGCATCCTGGATGGGGGGTCCAAGCTGTCACAGTGGCGTAGTCGGGTAGGGTAATGTGCACAACTTATTGCTCTGAGACACTGGTGGTGATTTTAAGTGAGTTTTAAGGGTGTTGGCTGTGGAATAGGCAAAGTGATTATTACTGGTTTGTTATTTTCTGTTTGCTTACTTCGGGTAAGGGAAGTAGGGAGAGGAATGGCAGGAAAATGAGTGAAAGTGAAGCTACCAAAAAATTGGAGCTCCACAGGTTGCAAGTAGAAGAAAATGAAAGCATGGATAAGAGACAGATGGAATTAAAATGGATGAAAATTAAAGGAGAAGAATCCAGGCAAAAGGCTTCACGTCAGAGAGCCATGGAACTGAGGCAGCTGGAGGCTGACAAATAAATGGAAGCAGAAGCAGCCAGGCAGAAGTTAGCCCTGGAACTGAAAGACAAAGAAATGAAGCATGAACTGGCCATAATGGAGTGGAAGAGACAGAACCCCAGATTAGGGGGCTCCACCTCTCCAAAAATCCAAAAGTGGGAGTGGTTGTGTCCTCCATACAATGACTCTGGGGATATTGCTGAATATTTCATCACCTTTGAGAGATGGTGTATGCTCCATGCGATTCCTGAGGATCAACAGATGACCATGCTGGTTGCAAAGTTGTCTGGGAGAGTTCTGGACATATTCAGTAAGATGCCAATTAGTTTATAGAGTAAAATTTGGAAGCCTTAAGAGAGGGGCTTATGTGAACCAAATGAGAGATTTACTGGATAAGTGGGTAACGGGAAAAGGTATTACAAGCTTTGAAGCAATGTGTGATTTGGCTGCTCAGGAACAGTATCTGAATATGTCTAATGATGATGTAAAACAGTGTTGATGGGATATAAAGGTAGAGACGGTCAAAGAACTTCCAACTTTTGCAGATAAATTTGAACAATCCCAAGAACCTAGTAGGAATAAGTCACAGACAGAGGGGTTTAAGTCTGGTGGGAAGCAAGGTTCCCATTTTACCCCTAGGGTGACCAGATGTCCTGATAAAATCAGGACTGTCCCGATATTTAACCCTTTGTCCCACGTCCCGATCAATGTACGATCAGAATGCCATCTGTCCCGATATTCAGGTAAGGAGGTGAGCGGGAGGGAGGCGCCATCTCCATGGGTGCTCCAGGGCTGGAGCACCCATGGGGAAAAATTGCAGCCAAGCTCTCCCCTCCTCGCCTCCGGCACCACAGGGGTGAGTGGCGGGCGGGAGCATGAAGAGGCGAGCAGTGAGCAAGCAGCGGGCGGGCCGGGGTGATGAGGAGGCGAGTAGTGGGTGGGGGACTGAGGGGGGATGCAGCAAGCCAATGGCGGGCCGGGGGATGAGGAAGGGCGCGGTGGGGGGGGCCGAGCGGGGATGGGGCAGGACCTGGGGCAGAGTGGGGGAGGAGCCTGGGAGGAGCGGGGGTGGACTGTGGGCAGGGCTGATGGCACCCCAATATGTCCCGATATTTTAGTGTTGTGATCTGGTCATTCTATTTACCCCTGGGAAGAAGGAGGGTGGATGGGAGGCTGGATGCGTACCTCCCCAAATTCATTCCTCCAGTCCTCATCCCAAATCTCCTGTAAAAGCAGAAGAGCCCAGAAGGTGCTATCATTGTAATACTACTGTTCGCCTGAGAATTAAATGCCCAATGTTGAGTGGGAACAGACAGCAGGCAATTAATGGAAATGCTGCTACCCAGAGTACAGAGGCAATTGCGTCTTATCATACAGGGTTTGTAAATGTTGCCACTGCACAGCCTAGCAAGAAGCACATAAAGACGGTCAGACTAAATGGCAAAGAGCTCCCTGCATGGAGAGATACTGGTGCAGAAATTTCTGTGGTCAGGAGAGACCTGGTTCAGGAGAAAGACATACTGCCAGGACAGATGGCAGAGCTTTTGTTAGTAGGAGGTCACAAAATCCTTGTGCCTTTGGCGCAAGTGCACATGGAACCTGAGGATTTACAAGCTGAATTAACAGTTTCTGTGGTTCCTCATAACCCAACGCAAATTCTTTTGGGGAACGGATTTTGTAATGTGGCTCAGGCTGTCCAGGGGTCTGTCAGCAACAAGGAGGAATCTTGTGGTGAAGCCCCAGTGGGAAAAAGTAAAGTCACAGAAACTGCTGGGGAAATGGGAGAGTGTCTTTTTAATTCCTCTGCAGCAGTGAAACACCGTCTGCTGACGGGGTGGGTGTGGTTGAAACCAGCTCTTACCTGGTGGCTAAAGACGGGTCTTGCTCCAAGACAGAAGGGAAATGTGTCCTGGAGGGAATCCCTAGAGAAGGGTGATGGAATCCTAGAAGCCATTGCAGTGGATGCAAATTTCAGGGGCTCTGTAACTGGAGACAAACCCAATTAAAGAGGGAGGAGGGTGCAATGCTTACTAGTGAAGGGTCTGTTCTGGCTGTTAGCTGTGAGCCTACAGCTGATCAGGGGCAGAGTCCTCTCTAGGGAGCACAGGGGTGTGTGCCTTAGAGGGGAGCCCAGAGAAGGAAGTTAAGAAGGAATGTGGGGAGTACAGGAATGTCTCCTCACTAATTACAGGGAAGGGTTTGCCCAGGAGGAATTTGCTGGAATGACATCTGTGCTCCCAGGCACCCAACCTGTGACTCAGGTTTTATGAGGAAACTGTGTAACTGTCCTCCCAAAGGGGGGGCAATCATACAGCCGACTTTTTGGGAACAGAGAGAGGGGTGACTGTGAACAGAGGAGAGGCAAACAGAGGGAGTTCGTCTGAGGGGTGTTCCCACAGAGTTTTTTGCCTTTCAGGCTTCTTTGAGCAGTAAATACAACATCAAAAGAGGCTCTTAGAAGGAAGACAATATGGATAGTGAACGATCAGCTATTGTGACCTGCACAGGATGTGCCATGTTTGTCTTTCTCCCAGAGGACAGAAGCAACGTCATCTGTACGAAGTGCAAGCTGGTCTCCATATTGGAAGAGAAGGTTCAAGGACTAGAGACCCAAGTATTAACCCTGCGTTGCATCAGAGAAAATGAAGATTTTTGTGGACAGAAGACAGCGTTTGGTACAGCAGGCACAGCATTCTGAAGAATCAGAGAGGGCAATGCAGAACGGGGAAGAAAATTGGTAGCATGTGACCTCCTCCAGAAGAGGAAAGAGGAGAACCCATGTACCCCCAATGCAGATAGAGGCAAGAAACCATTTTCAGGCTCTCTGCACAGATACTATGGCGGAGAATGGTTTGGAAGAGTTATCTGAGGGAAGGAATCAGAAGGAGACCACATCAACAGGAAGGCGTGGGATGCATTGTCGTAGGGATGGGGGTTCCACGACCCCCATTCCCAAGAGGAGGAGACGGGTGGTGGTGGTCAGGGACTCTTTCCTAAGGGGGATGGAGTCATCCATCTGCCATCCAGACTGGGAAACTCAAGAAGCGTGCTGCTTGTCTGGAGCTAGAATTCAGGATGTGATGACTGCCAAGACTGATCAAGCCCTCGGACTGCTACCCCTTCCTACTTTTCCATGTGGGCACCAATGATACTGCCAAGAATGACCTTGAATGGGTCACTGCAGACTACGTGGCTCTGGGAAGAAGGATAAAGGAGTTTGAAGAGCAAGTCGTGTTCTCGTCCATCCTCCCTGTTGAAGGAAAAGGCCCAGGTAGGGGCCTTTGAATTGTGGAGGTAAATGCCTGGTTGCACAGGTGGTGTTGGAGAGAGGGCTTTGGATTCTTCGACCTTGGGATGCTGTTCCTGGAAGAAGGATTGCTAGGAAGAGATGGGATCCACCTAACGAAGAGAGGGAATTTAAATTTAAATTTAAAAATTTAAAGAAGAGCATCTTTGCAGGCACGCTGGCTAACCTAGTGAGAAGGGCTTAAACTAGGTTCGCCGAGGGATGGAGACCTAAGCCCTGAGGTAAGTGGGGAAGTGGGATACCAGGAGGAAACACAAGGAGGAGGGTGAAACAGGGAAGGCCTCCTAATTCATACTTAGAAAGTAAGGCAATTGGCTAGTTATCTTAGGTGCCTGTACATGAAAGCAAGGAGCCTGGGAAACATGCAGGAAGAATTGGAAGTCCTGGCACAGTCAAGGAACTATGATGTGATTGGAATAACAGAGACTTGGAGGGGTAACTCACATGACTGGAGCACTGTCATGGATAGGTATAAACTGTTCAGGAAGGACAGGCAGGGGAGAAAAGGTGGAGGAGTTGCACTGTATGTAAGAGAGCAGTATGATTGTTCAGAGCTCCAGTATGAATCTGGAGACAAGCCTGTTGAGAGTCTTTGGTTGAGAGCCTGTTGAGAGTCTTTAAGTTTAGAGGCGAGAGAAACAGGGGTGATGTCATGGTGGGCATCTGCTACAGACCACCAGACCAGGAGAATGAGGTATACAAGGCTTTCTTCGAACAACTAACAGAATGTTTCAGATCACAGGCCCTGGTTCTCATGGGGGACTTCAATCATCCTGACATCTGCTGGGAGAGCAATAAAGCAGTGCACAGACAATCCAGGAAGTTTTTGGAATGTGTTGGGGACAACTTCCTGGTACAAGTGCTGGAGGAACCAAACGGGGCCATGCTCCTCTTGACCTGCTGCTCACAAACAGGGAAGAATTGGTAGGGGAAGTAGAAGTGGGTGGCAATCTGGGCAGCAGTGACCATGAGATGGTTGAGTTCAGGATCCTGACAAAAGGAAGAAAGGAGAGCAGCAGAATACAGACCCTGGACTTCAGAAAAGCAGACTTTGACTCCCTTAGGGAACTGATGGGCAGGATCCCCTGCAAGGCTAATATGAAGGGGAAAGGAGTCCAGGAGAGCTGGCTGTTTGTTAAAGAAGCCTTCTTGAGGGCACAGGAACAAACCATCCCGATGTGCAGAAAGAACAGCAAATATGGAAGGCGACCAGCTTGGCTTAACAGAGAAATCTTCAGTGAGCTTAAACACAAAAAGGAAGCTTACAAGAAGTGGAAACTTGGACAGATGACTAGGGAGGAGTATAAAGATATTGCTCGAGCATGCAGGGGTATAATCAGGAAGGCCAAAGCACAAATGGAGTTGCAGCTAGCAAGGGATGTGAAGAGTAACAAGAAGGGTTTCTACAGGTATATTAGCAACAAGAAGATCAGGGGAAGTGTGGGACCCTTGCCGAATGCGGAAAGCAACCTAGTGACAGATGATGTGGAAAAAGCTGAAGTACTCAATGCTTTTTTTGCCTTAGTCTTCACTGACAAGGTCAGCGCCCAGCCTGCTGCAATGAGCAGCACAGTATGGGGAGGAGGTGAGCAGCTGTCAGTGGTGAAAGAACAGGTTAGGACTATTTAGAAAAGCTGGACATGCACAAGTCCCTGGGGGTGGATTCAATGCATTCGAGGGTGTGAGGGAGTTGGCTGATGTGATTGCAGAGCCATTAGCTGTTATCTTTGAAAATTTGTGGTGATCGGGGGAGGTCCTGGACGATTGGAAAAAGACAAATAT
This sequence comes from Trachemys scripta elegans, assembly GCF_013100865.1. Taxonomy (NCBI): domain Eukaryota; kingdom Metazoa; phylum Chordata; order Testudines; family Emydidae; genus Trachemys; species Trachemys scripta. The sequence continues at coordinate 5,086,234 of NC_048314.1, forward strand.
AGTGTCCATCTTTAAAAAAGGGAAGAAGGACAATCCAGGAAACTACAGACCGGTCAGCCCCACCTCAGTCCCTGGAAAAATCACGGAGCAGGTCCTCAAAGAATCCATTTTGAAGAACTTGGAGGAGAGGAAAGTGATTAAGAACAGTCAACATGGATTCACCAAGGGCAAGAGATGCCTGACAAACCTGGTTGCCTTCTATGATGAGATAACTGGCTCTGTGGATATGGGGAACGAGGTGGACATGATATACCTTGACTTTAGCAAAGCTTTTGATATGGTCTCCCACAGTATTCTTGCCAGCAAGTTAAAAAAGTATGGATTGGATGAATGGACTATAAGGTGAATAGAAAGATGGCTAGATCGTCAGGCTCAACAATTGGCAGCTGCTATCAAGCGGAGTGCCCCAGGGGTTTTGTTCAATATCTTCATTAATGATCTGGATGATGGGATGGATTGCACCCTCAGCAAGTTCGCGGATGACACTAAGCTGGGGGGAGTGGTAGATACACTGGAGGATAGGTATAAGGTCCAGAGTGACCGAGACAAATTAGAGGATTGGGCCAAAACAAATCTGATGAGGTTCAACAAGGACAAGTGCAGAGTCCTGCACTTAGGACGGAAGAATCCCATGCACCGCTACCGGCTGGGGACTGACTGGCTACGCAGCGGTTCCACAGAAAAGGACCTGGGGATTACAGTGGATGAGAAGCTGGATATGAGTCAGCAGTGTGCCCTTGTTGCCAAGAAGGCTAATGGCATACTGGGCTGCATTAGTAGGAGCATTGCCAGCAGATCGAGGGAAGTGATTATTCCCCTCTATTCGGCACGGTGAGGCCACATCTGGAGTATTGCGTCCAGTTTTGGTCCCACACTACAGAAAGGATGTGTACAAATTGGAGAGAGTCAAGTGGAAGGCAACAAAAATTATCAGGGGGCTGGGGCACATGATTTACGAGTAGAGGCTGAGGGAACTGGACCTGTTTAGTCTCCAGAAGAGAAGAATGAGGGGGGATTTGATAGCAGCCTTCAACTATCTGAAGGGGGGTTCCAAAGAGGATGGAGCTCGGCTGTTCTTAGTGGTGGCAGATGACAGAACAAGGAACAATGGTCTCAAGTTGCAGTGAGAGAGGTCTAGGTTGGATATTAGGAAACACTATTTCACTAGGAGGGTGGTGAAGCACTGGAATGGGTTACCTAGGGAGGTGGTGGAATCTCCATCCTTAGAGGTTTTTAAGGCCCGGCTTGATAAAGCCCTGGCTGGGATGATTTAGTTGGTGTTGGTCCTGCTTTGAGCAGGGGGTTGGACTAGATGTCTCCTGAGGTCTCTTCCAACCCTAATCTATGATTCTTCTATGATTCTAACCCTCCTGCCCCCAACAATTTGCTTCAGCAATTCCCAAAATCAGATCATAGAATCATAGAATCATAGAATATCAGAGTTGGAAGGGACCTCAAGAGGTCATCTAGTCCAACCCCCTGCTCAAAGCAGGACCAATTCCCATCATAAATCATCAACAATCCCAGTTCTCTCAGCCTCTCCTCATAAGTCATGTGCTCCAGACCCCTAATCATTTTTGTTGCCCTCCGCTGGACTCTTTCCAATTTTTCCACATCCTTCTTGTAGTGTGGGGCCCAAAACTGGACACAGTATTCCAGATGAGGCCTCACCAATGTCGAATAAAGGGGAACGATCACGATCCACTTACCAGGGGACTCCTCTCCTGTTTGCACTTCTCCAAGCTCCGACAGCTGTGACTGGCTAGCCTCCTTCAGGGTAGAAAAGAGCTCCTGGCTGCATGCATGTTTGGCCTCTGAGTCATCCTCTGCCTCAGGGTCCCCCTCTTCATCCAAGATCTCCTCCTCCTGGCTTGGTCCACTTTCGACTGGCACGTGGCCTTCACAGTGGAGATGGGGGTCGCTGCTGAGTATCACATCCAGCTCTTTGTAGGACTGGCAGCTCGTGGGCGCAGCACCGGAGCAGCGGTTTGCCTCCTGTGTCTTGTGGTAGGTGTTCCGCAGCTCCTTCACTTTGACCCTGCACTGCAATGTGTCCTGGTCATGGCCCTTTTCTGTCATGCGTTGTGAAATCTGTCCATAGGTATCATAATTCCTACGGCTGGAGTGCAGCTGGGACTAGACAGCCTCCTCTCCCCAAATGCTGATGAGGTCCAGCAGCTCATCATTGCTCCAAGCGGGGGATCGCCTGGTGCGTGGAGCAGGCATGGCCACTTGGAAAGATGCGCTGAGACCATTGCAAGCATCACCGAGCAAACAGGAAGGGGACTTTCAAAATTCCAAAGGAATTTACGGGTTGGGAATGATGGTTGGTCACCTGAGGGCAGGGCAGTAGAGTTCAAACCGATGACCAAAGAGGTGAGACGAGGCATTGTGGGACACCTCCCGGAGGCCAATCGCTGTGTTGTAATCGCCACAGTGTCTACACTGCTGTAGCCCCAGTTAGGGTGACCAGACAGTAAATGTAGGGTTACCATATTTCAGCAAGCAAAAAAGAGGATGGGAGGAGCCCCGCCCCTTCCCACTTCCCGCCCCCCTCAGAACCCCCAACCCTCCCCCCATTCCTTGTCCCCTGACTGCCCCCTCCTGGGACCCCTGCCCCTAACTGCCCCCCAGGACTCCACCCCCTACCTAAGCCTCCCTGCCTCTTGTCCCCTGACTGCACCCTCCTGAGACCCTCCCCCCCAACCTAACTGGCCCCCTAGGACCCTACCCCCTACCTGTACCCTGACTGCCCAAAACCTTCTCCACACCCCCCAAAAAGCCCCCCCCGAACTCCCGACCCCCCCGTCTCTTGACTGCCCCCTCCAAAATCTCCCTGCCCCTTCTCCTGCCCCCTGGCCCCCTTACCCTGCCGCTCAGAACATGGTGTTGGGCTCTGTGCGGAGACGGACACATGGCTGCGCTCCCCAGCGCAACACACAACCCGATCCCACCGCACCCAGTGCTGCCCGAGCGGGGCGCTGGGTTGCAGGGGAGGAGGAGCTGCCGAGGCCGATGCAAACGGCCCGGCAGGCCGGCCGGCTCAGAATGCAGGGGTGGGAGGAGGAGCTCTACAGCTGCTCCGGAGTCCAGCCCGGCAAGCTGCGGGGGAAGGGCTCTGGCGGCCAGAGCCCCATGCGAGCGGCTGAATTTCCTGCAGCCCTCCCAGCCGCGCCTCGCTCTGCATGGGGGGGAAATCCCGGACATTTTTAGTGATTTACAAATTCCCCCCCGGACGCTATTTTTAACACAAAAAGGAGGACATGTCCGGGTAAAACCGGACGAATGGTAACCCTAGCAAATGTGAAAAATCGGGACAGGGGGTGAGGGTAATAGAAGCCTATATAAGAAAAAGACCCAAAAATCGGGACTGTCCCTGTAAATCGGGACATCTGGTCACCCTAGCCCCAGCGCAGAAAGCTGTCTGCCTCTCGTCTGGGTGGTTTTTTTAAAGCACTACACCTGCACAGTTTCTGCGCACTGAGTGGCTTGGCGGTGTGTAACCTCGGGAGTTACAGCGCAGAAAGCTGCTTTACTGCACAGAAACTTGCCAGTGTAGCCAGGGCCATAGACTTTACTAGGTGAGGAATCCGTTACTGTCATTTACAATAAGGGCTTGTCTTCACTACCTGCCTGGATCGGCGGGTAGAAATCGATCTCTCGGGGATCGAATTATCGTGTCTCCTCCCTCCCAAGGTGATCTGCAGTCTCTGCTGCCGGCTGCTCCCAGCAGATGCGCCCGGGCTGCCGCGGAAGGGGCGTGTGTTCCCCACAGATTTCTTTGCTCCCCCATTTTTCTGCGGAGAAGCCAAGAAATCTGCAGAAGGTATGAATTCTGCACTCTCCACAGGGCACAGAATTCCCAGGAGTAACATCCCCCCTCCTTTTTCCCCTGGGTGAAGAGGGGTGAGGAGAAGGGAAATCCAGGAAACTGAAATTGTTAAAATTAAAAAAAAAAAATTAAAAAAATTTCCCATAAAAATGTTGCTCTAATTGGAAAAGCCACTCTTGGCAGAAACGCCTTTGCCCATATGTAAGAGATGGTCCCTGCCCTGGGTAGACAAGACAGACCAGTGATGGGAAGTCAAACAAAGGTCTGGGGAGGGGAAGGGATGTTCCCAGCATCATGCACCTCTGGCCACTGCCTCTTGCCCTGACTCTGCCTTTTGGTGGGTTCCTTTTCCCCCCACTGGAAGCGTCATAGCTCAGGGTTAGGTCTAGTCTTTTGCTGGCATAGCTACGTTGGTTAGGGCTGTGATGATGATGATGATGATTTTGCCAATGTAGCTTTGCCTGCAAAAGCCCGAGTGCAGCCACAGCTCTACAACAAAAAGTCCTTTTGCTGGTACAGCTTATACCCGTTCCCCAAATTAAATAAGCTACGCTGGCAACAGGACTTTTATGCCCTGTAAGCTTGTAACCTGATTTAGGGTGTACTAATAATATTAATTTGGATAGGATGGTGTAGCGGGGTGGTTACCCCGCTCCAGCCTGGGTGGGGTTAAAACAGCTCTGGGAAAGGGCTCCCCTGGGATCCAATAGGTTAGGCTGATTGGGGGAAGCAGCCACAGCTGGGGCCATGCTCCAATCAGGCCACAGCTGGCCCTATAAAAGGCAAGTGAGCCAGGTGCTGACAGAGTCTAGCTGTGGAGAGAGATGGGCTTGGCTGGGCTGGGCTGGGCTGCTGAGCAAGCTATCTAGAGTGGAGCAGGGCTGGGGGAAGGCCAGAGGAGCTCCAGCCTGGAAAACCCCCAGGGTGTAGGCCTTGCTAAAGGCTGGGAAGGGTTGCAGAGGTGCAGCCCAGGGCAGCAAAAACAGCAGGTCCAAACCCCCCTTGCTGATGATGAGTGGTTTATAGACTGCAGTCTGCCCCAGAGAACGGGGGTGTGATGATGCGGCTCTGGCGGGACCCAACTGAGAGTGTCAATTCAGGACAAATTGCTAAAAACAGGACAGTTACAGCCCAAGGCTGGGGTTTTTCCACCTCTAAGGCAAACCAAACCAGCCAGACTAAGAGGACTTCGGTCTCACCCCACTGGCTAACCACAAGTCACACAAGCAATTCCCTTAGACACTCCAGTTTCCCAGTATCACCACCAGTGCCACTTGTTATGGGGACAAATGGTTATGAAAACCAATACCCCAATAAAAGAAAAAAGGTTCTCCTGATCCCATAGGACCAAGCCCCAGCCCCAGGTCAATATACAAATCAGATCTTACCCACAAATCACGCTGTTGCCAATCCTTTAGAATCTAAAATTTAAAGGTTTATTCATAAAAGGAAAAATATATAGATGAGAGCTAGAATTGGTTAAATGGGATCAATTACATACAGTAATGGCACAGTTCTTGGTTCAGGCTTGCAGCAGGGATAGAATAAACTGCAGGCTCAAATCAAGTCTCTGGAATACAGCCCCAGCTGGGATGGGTCATCAGTTCTTGGTGTAGAGCTTCTGTTTGTAACAAAATCCCTCCAGAGGTAAGAAGCAGCATTGAAGACAAAATGGAGATGAGGCATGAGCCTTATACAGTCTTTTCCAGGTGTAAGAACACCTCTTTTTCTCACTGTGGAAAATTACAGCAAAATGGAGTCTGAAGTCACATGGGTCAGTCCCTGCATACTTTGCTGAGTTACAAGGCGTATCTGCCTTCTCTCAATGGGTTCATTGTATAGCTGATGGTCCTTAATAGGCCATCAAGCAGGCTAGGAAGAGCTAACACCAACTTGTCTGGGATATCACCCAGAAGCATAGCATAAGTTTGAAATACAGGCAGTATAGAGCCAATATTCATAACTTCAACTACAAAATTGATACACACATATAGACAGCATAATTATAACCAGCAAACCATAACCTTGTCTTAGACACCTCATTTGACCCCCTTTATACAAGATTTGGGTGCCACTACAGGACCTTGATTGCAACAATGATCTATATGGTCCCCAATTATATCAATAACATCACAGGGGGCTAGATGATGACTGGCAGTAGCCACTGAGGCAAGGTGGGGATAGGGGGTTGGGGGTTCCCCTGGGTGGGGAGACCCAGAGTGTGGGTACTGCTGGGGCAGAACCCTGACATAGAGGGGCACTAGGGTCCGGAAGGGACACCGGGGCCAGCGGCAGGTGAGACATTGGCCAACAGAGGGTGCGCTGGAGCTGGAGAACTAATTCCCAGGATGATCAGCAGGAGGCACCGCTTTGGTGAGTCATCACCTCACTACATAGGAGTTTTAGGCTCGCCAGTCTGTTTGCTCAGAAGATAAAAGTTCTTGTCCTGAATCAGGCTCCACAGAATTTACAAAGGACCCTCGGAGGTATGACAGGAAGCTCCCACTGAGACAGATATAGCCATAAAGACTCTTTATTAAAATCAATGAAATAGTAAGTAAATGGTAAAATAATCAGTTACAAAGTTACAATTGCATTATTGCTATTCAAAAGATACATATGGTAATATAGAATTATATGCAACAAAGCTGTGGTTAATATACTCTCACCCTTCCTCGATGACCTGGTGATAAGAGACACAAGACCAGCCTTGTGGTTCAGGTTTCTCAATTCTTGAGTGAGGGATGCAGTGCTTAGTTTTGATAGCTCTTAGCATTAGTTTCTTCTAACTTAGGGTTTACTTGACTAACTTAAAACTTAAAATCAATACCTAATAAAATAAACTAAGAATAAAACTTAGGGAGATCAAGCTTAGCCTAGTTCCCTTGAAACTTTGTTTCAAGAAAAACAAGTATAGCCTACTAATAGTAGTAGTCATAGTAGAAAGATAAAATAAAGAGTGAGTGAAAGTACTTAAGAGTAAGTGAGAATACTCTAGTAAGGTGGGTCACCTCTTTTATAGGGCACAAGTGCTGGAAATCCTTCCTCCTATGCCCAAATTTCATTCCTCATCCACAAAATGTTAGACACTTACCCCATAGGCTAGTATGTTTGTGCATATTGATGACCTCTATATACACAAGTTTCCTTGTGGTGTACCTGTTAAGTCTGTGTGTACAAAATTGAAAAACTCCCTATGCCATTCTTCATTGTCTATTGGTCTAGATAAAAGGTCTTTAGACATATGCATGGGTGCTTATCTATTTAAGTAACAAGTCTCAATATATAGGTCAACTTTGCTTTCTGGGTAAAACATCTAATATAGATATGCTAACTTTGCCTTAGCTTAACATACAGGTGTCTTTTTTTTGTTTTTGTTTTGCCTGTAGGTCTCCTGCATTACAACCAAACTTATTTTTAATATAAATCTATAAACCTATTACATCAAATACTTAAACTATAAGGAAAGATATTAGCAAGCAGGTTAGTCCTGTAGGCTGCCAGCTGCATGTGCACTAGCAGGGTTCGATAGCTCTGCTGCTGGAGCTAGGAGCCTGGCCCAGCTTCCCAGTGTGGACAAGGCCTGAGTGTCTGCAGGAGGAATTTCTCGGACTCTGTCCCGGGAGAGAACGGTCCCCATTTAACCCAGACTGCGCTTCTCTCTTTGGCATTGAGACGCAGGGCTGCCCAGGGGGAGGGGGCAAGTGGGGCAATTTGCCCCAGGCCCTGCAGGGGCCCCCACAAGAATATAGTAGTCTATAGTCTTGCAACTTTTTTTT
>NC_048314.1:5094202-5115821 GCF_013100865.1 Trachemys scripta elegans
TGTTAGTCTCTAAGGTGCCACAAGTACTCCTGTTCTTCTTTTTGCGGATACAGACTAACACGGCTGCTACTCTGAAAGCAGAGAACTTGGGAGCGGAAAGAAAACGCCCTGGCGCTCAGAGCCCGAGTCAACAGACTGGGCCTCACCAGAGGCGTTTGGGCTGGGGCGGGAGGCTGGAAACCCGGGCGGGGAGGGGCTTGGCAGGGGCTTTGCTTTCGCTTTGCTGCTAGGGAGCAGCAGCCTCGCCAAGCGGGGTCACCGGGGCGCTCCCAGGCGAGCTGCAACGCCGCCGCTGTTCTGGGGGCAGGGCCGCCGGAAAGCGAAAGAGATGGCCGGGCCACTGCGGGGCGGGGCGGGCTGCCTGCAGGGGAAGGGGGCCGGGCGCCGGGCGGGAGGCTCCGCAGCAGGACGCAGCTGTTCTGGATTCCTGCACGGCAGGTAACGCGGGACTCCGGCTGCCCTGGCTCGCGGGCTGCTCCGAGTCCCCTTTGGTGTCGTGTCGGTGCCCGTGCCCGGGGGCGCGCGTCGCTCGTGTTCCCCGGGCTCCCTGCGCTGGGCGCTCCCAGCAGAATGGCGGGGACGGGACTGGGAGGAGCCCGGGGAAGTTCTCTGACATGCAGCGAGAGTTGGGCATGTGGCTCCCTCCGGCTCCTCTGAAAACCTCTCAGAAGTGCCGGACTGGATCCGTCCCAAGGGCCATCTCGTCCTGTGTCCTGGCTACACAGGCCCCAGTGGCTCCCGAGGAGGGCGAGAACCCTGCAGTAGGGAGCTGTGAGATAATCTGTCCCCCGCGTTAGTCTGCAGGGCACTGGCTCAGACCTGGAGACAGGCACTGTAAGATCCCTGCCAGAATGCTGTTAGCCGTCCCTCTTGTAACTGCCCAATCCCCTTTTGAATCTTGCATTGTCGGTGTCTGTATTGAGGTAGCACCTAGGAGCCCCAGTCATGGACCAGGACCCCCAGTTTGCCAGGTACGGTACAAGGAGGCAGCCTCTGCCCTACAATCTAAGTAAACTGGCCTTGTTGACTTCCTGTGGCAGGGAGTTCCACCATCTAGCTGTGCACTGTGTGAAATAGTATTGACTTCTATCTGTTTGGAATTTGCCACCTTTTAACCTAGCCTATATTACATTTAAAATTTAAGACTGGGTCTTTGTTAGATCATCTTCTCTATCTTCCTGGGGCTAGTTCAGGGCTGTTCCTGTAATTCACCATTTAGGGGTTTTGGGGGTCTGACGGGGACCTGTCTCCGCCCCATCCTCTTCCCTGCAGAAACCACATGGACTCCACCGGGTGTGTGCTCAGTGAAACTTTATTTCTATTCCCCTTCAGCAATATCACCACAGTCCCCCCGGGCTCCTGCCTGTTTACACTCTGCAGAGCTTTAGGCCCTCTCAACAGGATCTGACAGGAACAGAGATCTCCCTACCGAGGCTTCTGCGTCGCTAGACTTAGCCAGCCCTGTTCCTCCCTCTCTCCCCTGCACGTCTTTCCTTCCTGTGCCTCTCTTAGCAGTCCAGAAGAACCTGCCCTTTGCCTCCTCTCGACTGGCTCCCTTATGGCTGTATTCTCAATGGCCCAGTTAGTTTCCCTGCACAGCATCTCATTTCCAGCTGGGGAGGTGAGCAGGGTGGGAGAAGGGGGAGGAGCACGTGGAGACACTCTGCCCTGTGCCTGCGCTGCATCTGGCTGCCAGCTGTGGGGGGTCAGTTTTGGGAGGTGAATTTGGACATGCCAAACAAGTATCACAATTGGACCAGGCTCAGACACGTCACCTGGCCTTCAGGTGGGAGACCAGGGAGGTTGCCCTAGGGTGCCAACAGCTGGAGCAACATTTGGCCAGGTTGGTTTTGTTTTTTCCCTCCTTGGGTGGTAAAAGGTCTAGGGCTGGCCCTGTTCCCATGTTCGTCAGCTGCTCTGCACCTCAGCAGAGCATGGGGCCAAGCTCAGCCCGCATGTCAGTGGGCACCATTCCTGTTGACTTCAGCCTCCACTTAACTCTCCTGGCCGTGGCTGGGAATTCCTCTTCAGTGCCCTGTGCAATGCCACCAGGGCACTCCCCTGGGCTTTGGGTCAGGCTAACGGAAGCTGCTGGCTTGTGGTTGGTATGTGCTTTCCTCTGCTGCCCTGGGTACGATCCCTCTGCCAGGCCCCACACTTCGTGCATGCCAGTGAAAAAGGGACTTCTCCCGATAGTTCCGGCTTGGTTTTAATTGAGGAAGCCCAGGGGTCTGCCAAGAGGTGAGACCATTACAGTGTTTTAGATCCTGCTGTGGGGTGACTGTTGGTAAATGCTGGCTTTCTAATGCTGACAGCTACTAGTGAACTGGGATTGGTGCCTGCCTCAGTGCGATCAACATTCCCCCAAAGTCTGGGGGCTCTATGGCTATTTATTTGGATTGTGGTAGTGCTAGGAGGGCCCAGTCCAGATCAGGGCTGTGTTGTGTCAGGCACTATACAAACACAGAGGAAGACTTAGGTGTAAAACCTGTAATTCTTACACCCCACAAAGGCAGTCAACACATAGAGATGGGAGAGAGGGATTCAGTCAGATTGGGGACCCAAGATTTTGGCTAAGATCCATTTCTGAAATCCGTTTACTATCTCGTTTGCGAGGCCTTGGAAGAAGAGATCTTACGTGATTGCTCTTTCCAAGCCCAAGAGAAATTGGCCTCACAGGGTATTGTGTTCAAGGCAAAAACACAGAAGTTAAATAAGAACATCAAATACTCTTGCTGGAGGGTTGCAGCATAGCACTACTTTTATTCTTAGAATCCAAAGCGATAACATATAGAAACCAAAACCAGAGCGAGATGAAGCAGGCTGCTCCCCAAGGCAGAAAGGCACAACTCACCCCACCTTGTTCCAGCTTGCTCTTTTCAGACTTAGTCTGATCGCATGCTTCCCCACAGAGCCCCCTACCTGCAAGCAGAATCAGGAACCCCACCCCACATACCACTTTTGTGTCTTGTCTACACCTGCAGTGGTATGTAGGATACAGGCACTACATGCATAGCTGTATGCTGCCGTGAAAGCAGGGTGCATCCTCACTTGTCACTGCAGTGTGTAGCCACATGTGGAGCAGGGGGAGGCAGTAAGAAAAAGCTGCTAAAAATAGCAGCATAGACATGGGAGGCACGGCTTGGGCATGTAGAACCAGGTAGGGTACCTGCCGTGGGGGTTCAGGCATGTAGGGAGCTCTACTCTTCTCACCTAAGCTGTGCCTCGCTGTCTACACTGCTATTTATACCCGTGCTAGCTGGGCATGCAGCCGTCCTCTACATGCTGCCGTAAGTGTAGACGTGGCTGTACTTGGAGCTGGGGGTGTGATTCCCAGCTCAAGCAGACATGCTTGCGCTAGCTCCCATTGAGCTGATGCACTAATAGTAGTGTAGCCACGGTAGCACTTGCTCCGCCCCGGTGGGAACTTCCTCAGGTTGGCTAGCCTGTGCTCCTGCTCACTGCTGCCCAGGCCACCACAGCTACAATACTAGTGTTAGCAGGAGCCTTTTGACAATACAGTTTTGTGTTGAAGAATGGACGAGTCATCAAAACCCAGCGTTGTCATGGGGAACGGTGGGTTGTGATACATTTTTAAAGTTTTTTTAGCAAAAAGTTTTGAAACTGTAGATGTTTCATCTTGAGATTTTTTTCAAAATGAAAAATTCCAGTTTTCCTATTCAAAATGTCTTTTGGCTTTGTAATCTACACTAAAAAGGTCAAAACCAAAATGAAATTTTTTACATTGTTGAAACAAAATGGTTTTATTGACCTGAACTGAAATTGTGTTCAGATTTTTCAAGTCACACAAATATTCAAGGTTTTGACTTTTCATCCTGATTCAGAACGCAAAAATATTTCTTACTTTTGAACATTTTTGCAGGACAGGAGAACCATTCCCCATCTGGTTCTCCTGAAGCTGTACCTACCCCCGGGAAGTTAAAGCTCAGGGGGATGACCGTGTTGTTTTTGGATTGAATTGAATGTGGGGAATCGGAAGCATTTTGGAAATCATGTGTGTTGCTCGCTGACCTTTCTCTATAGACTGCTCTTCCCATGCTGCACCATTGACAAGAACAGACCTCTCAGCTGATGTGCAGCAGCGAGAAGACAGGGGCATTAGAAAACAAATGGCAAGAACATGGCCAATCTGTTCTGAAATGTTTTCATTTTCTTTTGTATTCAGATAATGAATATTCCCTTCGTGCATCAGGAATTGTTTGTTTCCCTCTTTTTCCTTCCCAATCACATACCTCTCCCTGCCTAACCCTTCCCTGCCCTTTACCTTGTTGGCACGGGGCTGTGTGACCAGTCTGGCAGAGAGAACAGAAAGACCAGAGTGGTTCGAACAGTGATGAAATTACTTGAACACAAGATCTCAAAAGAAAAACCCCACCACCTGTCTACTCCTGAGGGAATTCTGTGCCAAAAAATCAGAGTCCTGTGGCACCTTATAGACCAGGGGTCAGCAACGTTTGGCACGCAGCTCACCAGGGTAAGCACCCTAGCTGGCCGGGCCAGTTTATTTACCTGCTGACGTAGCAGGTTTGGCCAATCGCGGTCCCCACTGGCCGTGGTTCGCCGTCCTGGGCCAATGGGGGCGGCGGGAAGCTGCGGCCAGCACATTCGTCGCCTGCGCCGATTCCCGCCACCCCCATTGGCCCGGGATGGCGAACCGCGGCCAGTGGTGGCCGCGATCGGCCGAACCTGCCGCATCAGCAGGTAAATAAACTGTCCCGGCCCGCTAGGGTGCTTAACCTGGCGAGCCGCGTGCTGAACGTTGCCGACCCCTGTTATAGACTAACAGATGTATTGGAGCATAAACTTTTGTGGGTGAATACATCTGTTAGTCTATAAGGTGCCACAGGACTCTTAGTCTGGATCTGTAAAAGGCAACAAACACAGATACCCCTCTGATACCAAAATATTAAATATTCTGTGCACAAGTTTTTAAAATTTTGCAAAATTCTGCCTATTTGTCAAAACAACTTTATAATCACACCATTTTCAATTATTTGACAAGTAATTTGAAATAAATTACCAAAATAATTGAAAATGGTGTGATTATATTGTGTTTCTTTGTTGTTTTGACAATTAAAATATGTAGAACTTTTCAGAATTCTACATTTTTAAACTTTTCCGTGCAAAATTCCCTCAAGAGTACCAGGGTTCTGTGTGGCGCAGTCTGGATGTGGGCAGCTTGGTGGGGGGGTCTGGGTGCAGGGGGGAGTCTGGGGCACAGGGGCTTGGTGCAGGGTTCTGGGTGCAGGGGGAATGGGACTCTGCAAAGCGGGAGGGGCACAGTGAAGGTGGTTAGGGCTCAGTGGGGGGAGGGAGTGGGGCTTGGTGGGGTGGGGTCAGGGTGCAGTTGGTTGGGGCTCAGTGGGGTGGGGGTCCGGGTATGGAGGGGCTTCTGATGCGGGGGTGAGGCTTGGCATGGTGGGGGTTTGGGGAGCTCATGGGGGGGGGGGGTTCCGGGTGGGAGGAGGGGTCACTGTACAAGGAGCTGCTTCTCCTCTCCACCTAGCCTCTACGCATCTGGACCCCCCTGCACCAAACCCTCCTGCTGAGCCTCCCCCCACTCCCAGAACCCTGTCGTCCCGTCCCTCCCCGCAGTGCAGAGCTTCGTGCAGCCAGGGGAAGTTTCTGGGGCTTGATCTGACCCAGCCCCATCTGCTCTGTGCAGGGAAGTGGGAGGGGGGACTCTGTCTCCGTCCTCGGCTCTCCTCCCCCCCCCCCACCTTCCCCAGCTGTGACTAATGTCCCTGGGTTGCCTGGCCATCCCCAGACCCTCCTCCAGCCAGTGATTTACCTCTCCCCTGGCTGCCTGAACAGATGCATGTGAGCTGTGAAGCTGCCTGGAGGGGTGAGTGAGCACTGGTACAGCTTCTCCTTGCTTCCCCACAGAAACCATTTTCTGCAAGGAAGTAAAGGGATTGGGTGGGGGGTGGTTTCTGCTGCGCTGCAGTAGCGCAGAATTTCCCCAGGAGTAACCTGTCCAATGACTTATTCACAACAAAGAATTGGCTTGAAACAGTGCCAGATAGCACAGCTGAGCTTGCTGGTCTCACCCACCCAGACAACACCTGGCATCTCTTAATGCGAGAGCACAGAACTAAGCGCCAGGAACTCCCGGGTTCACTTGTTCCCTCTGGGGCCTGGAATGTTTAACCTCTGAATCCATTTGTAAAATGAGGGTTTTTCTCTCCGCTGTGTGTGTGTGAAGTTATGAATGATGTAAAATGCTTTCTTTGCATGCATGTAATTACACTCCCAAGCCTCTTTATTTTTCTGTATTAAATATATTTTAAACAAAAATCAAACCCGTCCCCATCCCATAGCCCTTGATCCAATGTATGTGCCCTGTCTCCCACCAGACCCAAACAGCTTTGCTAGTCTCGAAAGGGGAGGCGAATGTGGGGAGGGGCAAGGAATGGAAAGTGAATCTAGAAATGGTGCAGGATCTTGCACTTCAACTTTGGGTTACAGTTGGGATGAGACTGTCTGCTAACTAGGAGAGCAGAACCTGCCATGGGGTCAGAGATGATGGAGTTGGACCATGGGGGTGGCATTGTGATTGGCTGTTCTGCTCAAGTTGTTATGCCAGGGGCCTACTGCAACTTGAGCTGTGCTCTGCATGGTGTGGCATGGAGCAGAAGTAGCAATCACCAGCACCTGAGCCTCTCTGGGCTGGGCCAGGCCTGCATATTGTTGTTGTTTGGTCTTATGGGAGCTCTTTCCTCTCTGAGCCTCCTCTGCTCCTCTCTGCACCAAACCCACCACCAGGGTCATCTAGTTTGCTGTACCATCAGGATGTACAATTGCTCAAATGTATGCTTGTGAAGCTGGAAACAGACTCACTGCAGTGGGGACAGGCTCAATGGGACGCGTTAGCCACCCACCGCCCTTGTCCTGAACTCTCTTTAAAAGTAAACCAGGAACTGGCTGGAAAGCAGGAAGATGAGATGTGTTTGTCTTGACACAGCTTCTGCTTTGCTCTCAGATTGGTGCAGCAATGTTAGGGCAGGATGCCAGGTGCCTTCTTGCGGTGGCTGCAGCTTCAGGAATAGCTACCCTCATCCTCATCCTTGTTCAAGTGAAGGACGTTTATCTGCCTGCAAAAACCAAGGTAGGTGCAGTTGCTAGAGTACATTGCTTGCAATGACTGATACAGAAACCTCTGCTAGCTGTGTGGGTTTGATAGCCTGTTAGAAATAGGCTTTTCCGTGTCCCCAGACCTGCTGTGTGTCATCCTGTCTGTTAGTGGTTCTGCTGTGTAACTAAACTAGTTTCTCTTGACTTTTATTTCCACTTTCTCTTTTCAGATCTCATGAGCATCTTGTATGTTTCCTCTCCTCTGTCCTTCTTCCCAGGGTTTCATGTTCCTTCCCTGTTGTCTCTTTCATTCTTACTTTTCTAAGACTGTTGCAAAACTACCACTTCCTGATTTCCCAGCCTCCGATAGCTGATAGCCGGTGAACAGCCCCACAGGTTTGAGCCATTCCACATGTGTCTCCAACTCCTGAGAGCTCTGTGAATGTCACTGCAGGGGCGTGAGACTTGTTGTTTCACACCTCACTTCCCTTTCCATCTCGGAACTTTATCTAACTGTAAAACCCAAGGAATAGAAACAAAGGCCTGGTTAAAGCCGGGCTGGAAGGTCAAGCCTGAAAGTGCAATTCTTTGGATGCAAGAGCTGAGAGCACATACAGCAGCCCTTGTGCAGCTGTGAGCTCTGTGACCTCATCTTCCCTCCCGGCTCCCCCTTCAGTATGGGATGGTGTTTGATGCCGGCTCCTCGCACACGGCTCTCTACATCTACAAGTGGCCAGCGGATAAAGAGAACGGCACCGGCATCGTCAGCCAGGCTGAGGCCTGCACCGTGCAAGGTCAGTCAGATGTTTCTCTCTCTCTCTCACCCTTATGCCCTCCACTTGGTTGTGTCCATGTGCCAAGAAATGTGTGTGAAATGCTTCTGTCAGGGGCAAAGGTTGCTGTGCTATTTACTGCCCTGCACTTGGATTACCCCTCAGGCCTAACACCACCTCCTTCTGCCTGGATCTCTATTTTCCAGGGATAGCAACTGGGCCCCATTCATCCCTGGTGGGACTCTACAGAAGTCAGTGGAGTTGGACTAGGTGTGAGTTTGGCCATTGACATCATAGGTGCAGCACAAGCACATATATTACAGGTGGACTTTGCTCCTTTAGCTACCTGCAATATAATGCAGTGGACCCCAGGGAGCAAAGGTGGAAGCTGAACTGTCCACCACATCCCTGTGCCATGGAAAGACCTACAAAGCCAAAATGGGAGAAGTGAGTGTGACCCTCCCCCATCCCTAGACTGCTATCCGGAAAGCAGGGGTGACACCCAGCTGTACTGTAAAACGGCAGTGAGCCTGGGGGAATGAGATGTCCCCAACGCAGCCCCAGGCCCAGACACCCCGACCTTTGTCTGCATTCAAGCTCTATGTCGTGGTGACGGCAGACCCAGGATGCATGGGTGTCCTATGGCCCAGCTGCCAGGCAGGAGCAGCCTCTCCCACAGTGCTCTGCTGCAGGAGTGTAATTTGCTATGGGGCAAGGAGGGCAGTTCCCCCCCAGACCTTGGTTGGCGCTCCGCAGACTTTTCCTACATCTATACACTCCTCTTCCCTGCATGCTGATGCCAGCAAACAACTGACCCTCACTCTGGGCTCTCCAGCCCCAGGTGCCAACAGCATTGCCAGTCCCTGTCTCAGGGCCCTGGCTGAGCTCAGGCTCTCACTGGGATGCTTCATTCCAGGACCTGGGATCTCCAGTTACGCTGACAACCCCACTAGGGCCGGAGCCTGCCTGAGGGCCTGTCTGGACAAGGCCATGACGATCATCCCTGTGGAGCAACAGAGAGAAACGCCCACCTACCTCGGCGCTACTGCGGGCATGCGGCTGCTGAGGTACCTGGAGTGACTGTGTGGAGGGCAGCTCTGCACAGGGAATGGCCGGTTCCCCCATTTCAGTCACCTACTGTTCACTGCAGGAGTCTTTGGGGACAGACCTCAAATCTATACTCTGCACAGGTGATAACATTTTCCCTGTGCCTCTGTCCCACTCATGCAGCTTGTCCACCTACTGCCTTCCCTCTACTCCAGAGTGGGCTGCATGTCCGTGGTGAGCGTGTGCATTGCTAAACTCCTGGGGGGCTCTTGCAGGACCAGTCGGTCTAGGCGAGGCTCTTGCCATTGGGGTGCCATGGCAATGTGAGGAACTGCAAGTGCCAGAAACTTGTAATTAAGCGTTAACTACATTCCTCTTCTGTTACTGGCTGACTTGATGGAGTATCAGGAGCAGAGGGCCTTTTTCTCACCCACTTCGGCACCTCCAGGGAAGATGCTCATGTTCAGGTTTATTACCCCTCTGGAAGGGATTGGATTAGGCAGTCACTGTGCATGCCACACCGTATCCGTCAGGGGCCCAGTGGAATCTCTCCCCTCCCCATTCGCAGGGAGCAGAACAGCACAAAAGCCGACCTGGTCTTTGCAGAGGTCTCCAAGACCATCCGGCAGTACCCTGTAGATTTCCGTGGCGCTCGGATCCTCACTGGGAATGAGGAAGGATCCTTTGGCTGGATCACAATCAACTACCTGCTGGAGACGCTCGTCAAGGTCAGTGCCTGGGCAGGGGGGAAGGAAAGGGAGTGACCTTGGCTGGCAGGGCTGCTCCTTTTCTATAGAAAACGGGTCAGACGAGGAGCCAACATGGCAGGTCGTCTCAGCCTAGCTCATTTCCCAGACCTGCTCCCTTCTCTGGCTTGTGCCTTCTTGGCTCCAGCTGGGAATTCCCACACTGCATGAGAATCCAGGGCTCTGGAAGCTGGATTTTGAGTCCCTGACATAGGACCAAACCCCTCACAAGAGGAGCTGGTGTTTCTTTACTTAGGAGGGTGCTGGTGTCTCTCCCTGCTTCAGCTGCAGGCAGCAGCACTTCCATGGCAGGAGGGATTCAGGGAGACCCTGTCCCATGCCAGGCCTCAGCTTTTGGATGAGACGTGTCTAGTTAAGTGGCGGAAAAGACACCCCCTGAGTGGCAGCTGGTCTCCTAGGCCCCACATCCCAGTGCAAGAGTCATGGACACTGATTAACAGACATGCTTCCTTGCTCAGCCTGTGACGCTGCTTTCCTATGGAGATGGGCACTCTATCCCCTGGCCCTCCAGTGACGCTGTTCTTAACTCTAAGCACCAGCAGTGAACTGATTCCATGTGGTGGGGGCAGTTCTCTTTCACAGGGACGTGGATACACCCTGAGGCAGCTGCAGTTGTGGGAGCACTGGACCTTGGAGGAGCCTCGACCCAGATAACCTTTCACCCTGGTCGGGCCATTGAGGACAACAACACCGAAGTCCTCTTCTGGCTGTATGGGACCAACTACTCGCTTTATACCCACAGCTACCTTTGCTACGGGGAAAACCAAGCCTTGAAGAAGCTGATTGCATCCCTCAGAGAGGTATTCTCCTGAATCTGCCTATTTCCTCTTCACCAGACCTGGGGCTCACTGAGTCTGGTAGCACAAGTGTAGTGGGATGCGCACATGGCCCTATGGAGCTATTGCACCTTTGGCTGTACAGTGCAGCAAAAGGCAAAGCTAGTAATAACTTGGCACTTCATATAATGAGATCCATACCCATCAACTACTTACCCCATTGCTCCCCATGCGGGAGGTGTTAACCCTGTGCTGCAGAAGGGAAACAGGCAGAGAGGACAACACCTTAAAATATTACCTCTGATGTGGGGTATCCACTGGAGGTGCCTCTGGCCTGGTTTTCAGAGCCAAGTGGCACCTGGAGCTCCCACTGACTAGAACTGGGTATGCTAAGCACCTCTGAAAAGCTGGCCTGAGGTGTCTCACGTTGGGCACCAAACATAGTGGCTGTGTGCGAGTAGCTGCTGTAAGAGGCTTGTCCTATGCTCCAGGAGGAGTCTGTGGCCCAGGTGGGATCAGAACTTGAGTTCTAGTGGCACTTAACTCCCCGGGCTGTAGGCAAGGATGTGTGTGAAGCATAGAGCTTTACCCAGCTCCACGAATACCAGCAGCATAGCAGGCTCTGCATGGCCCTGTGCTGTTTAACTTCCACGGCAGATCTATGGGCCTTCCTGTGAAGGGAGCTCTGATCTGACTGCACAGGGGCGAATCGCAGGGAGACTAGATGCCCTTTCAGTCTATCAGCAGGTTTCTGTAACAGGGTACTGGTGCTGGGGCACATGCATGCAACCCAGGGCCCTCTGTCGAGGCTTTGGCTCTGCACCTCAGACAGCTGACCACAGCTCACATGACGGCTTGGAGGCAGCGTTTCCTAGAAAAGGGAGCCTGCTCAGTCGAGACAGACAGCAGTGTCAAGAAGGGACACTTGGCACTAGGCAGGCAAAAGGTTTGGCAAGAGATTCCTGCAGGGACAGGGTTAGCAGCCTAAACAGGGAGAGGCTGCCGATGGGAAGGTGCGGCAGAGTCGCTGTGAGACACAGCCCACTGAGGTGACACTGAAATTCTGCTGCTGGTGGGGGAGCCAGCCCACAAGCTGTCCCCTGGCTTGCTGGTCCAGTTACTGTTAAAAGTTGGGTGAAAGAATGAGAAATGCTGGGCAAAATGTCAGAGTGTGCAGAGTGTTTTTTGTAAAGATGAATCCGTGCTTGCCCTTGGCTTTTGGCTCTTCCCCACCCATGCTCTCCTTTTTAAAACAAGCTGATCTAGCATGAGGTGACCTGACAGGAAAGAGAAACTGCAAACCACAGGAGGATCCATGGCAAAACTAGCACCCTCCCTGCCTTAGGATCTCCATTGAGGAGGCTCTGGATGGTCCTGAATCTCTGTGGTTGCCCATAGAGTATAATGTGAATCTTGTCTTGGTCTTTCATTACATGGGAATGAATGTGTCTCCCAAAGGAGCGAGGCCAGTAGGGTGCAGGACTGTGAGCCAGTGGGGGCGTAAGGGGAGGAATGCAGAGCACTGGTGCTGAGGGGTTGGTCCTAGTCCAGCCCTCATTCTGCTGAGTGTACACAGGGACTGTCAGCCTGCAGGAGCAGAGCGGGGGCGCTGGTCAGACTTTGTTTGTTTGTTTGTTTGTTCCCCATCCGACAGTTTAATTCCTGCAGCCGGGTAAGGAGATCACCGCTCTGAATGGGCCCAGAGTGGGAAGGGAATGTTTCCCTCTGAGAGATTAGCAGGATTCCAGAGAAAATCCAGCGTGCATAGGGCTGGGTAGCATCTCGGGCCTGCCCTCTGCTTTCTCCACTGTGGGATGTTCCAGACTACAAGGCTGGCTTGTGTGTGAAGTGGTGGGGACGGGGGTTTGGCTGCTATCCCAAGCCTGAGCACTGCTAATGGGTTCCCCTTTCTCTAGGAGAACCTCACCTCTCAGCAGATCTCCCACCCGTGCTACCCTAGGGGATATGAGGAGAACATCACTGCCGCTGCCCTGTATGACAGTCCCTGCATCCCGGCACCAGCTGCACACGACCCCAGCCAGATCCTCACGGTGCGGGGGACAGGAGCCCCAGCGGAGTGCAGGAATGCCGTCCAGAAACTCTTCAACTTCACAGCCTGTGGGGCCAACAGGACGTGCGGGTTCAACGGGGTCTACCAGCCACCGGAGCATGGGCAGTTCTTCGTAAGGGAGCCTTCCCTTCTCTTCTAGCTGGCTACCACACTGTAGGGAGCTGGGTTCTGAGGGCTCTCATGCTGGCTGAGGGTCCCTGTACCTTTTGGGGGGGGGGGGTGCTGTGGGGGGAAATTCCCATTGGTACTAATGCGAGCAAATGTCTGAAAGCCAGGTCCAGCCCAGTGCACAGAACAAGCTGCTGCTATGTCTCTTGTGACCTTTCCTTCCAGCATATGGCATCTTGGTGATCGCTGGCTGGGGGCACATGGGGCAGGGTGTGGGGCAAGTTACAATTTTTAACTGTCTGTAAACATGGGAAAGTGAAGTGGCTGTGTTGTCTACCTGGGCAAGTTGCAAAGGTTCAACTTAAGGTGAGACTCTAAATCGACGTGAGTAAAGCAGTGCCCAAACCTGTGTGGGTTCTTAGAGCCCATCGACATGGCAATGCCAGGGTGACTGCAGCACAGGTGGCCATAGCTGTGCTAGTTTTACCAGCATTAGAGCGACTACACATAGCAGTGTAATGTGGCCACACAGGCTTCACAAGTGCACCAGGGACCTGGGGTTTGTCCTGCTAGCCTGCGCTTGACCCCCACTGCTGCGTCTACACTGCTAGTTTTAGCCATGCTAGTGTGGGTGAAGCTAGTGCAGGTAAGTCTGCCTGAGATTACACTCCTCAGATTGCAGGGTTAGACATCCCTTGGTTCAACCCAGGCTATTTTTTGGTTTAGCCTACGTTGATTAGAAATTGGTGAAAGCGAAACCAAAATAAGTCTCTCAAACTGCAATCCGAGCATCTGCTGACCTAGCTCTGTTTAAATTTTCGCTATACATTAAATCCACACAATGTCGCCATCTAGACAAGGCCTTAGGAAAGGAAGCGGCTCCCAGCTCTGGAGCACTGGCACCACCCAGACATGCTGTGGGTATGTGAATAGACAGGTCATATGGACCTTCCTGTCCTCACACCTCAGTTCTGAGCTACAGCACTCAGCTCCTAATCCAGTGCCCCTCTTGTCTGGAGACAGATTTCCAGACGCCGGCGGTGCTCGTGTGGCTTCCATCAAAGGGACGTGGGACGATACCCCTCTGTCCCCGCAGCATGAACACTGTGGTTCAGCAGGGAAAGTTGGGCGTCACTAACCCATACCATGCCAATCCCAAATCTCCCCAACATGCATATCGTACCTAGGGAGAAGTAGTGCTTGTTCCTGAATGTCTGTGCCCAGGATCTGGGGCAGCTTGGTGCCTCAGTCCATGCTGTCTCTTGGGGACAGTCACGCTTTCCTGAACTCCCTTTTCCCCCAGCTCCTGTTAGCTCCCCGCTTCCAGGCCAGTGTAGAGACTATGAAGGTGTTGGACTGACATATGCCCATTTCTCCTCTTGCCCATCCATGCACCCATCAGACTATATTCCAGTGCTGCCTCCATCTGATGCAAGCTGCATCTCATGAATGTAACCCTTGTCGTTTAGATCTTATCTACAGCTCTGTGTGTTGGGAGAACTAGTGGGGTTCCCTGGGCTCAGTTCTTTGAACTCACAAGACACTAGGAAGCTTGGGCTGTTCTCTCTGCCCTGTAGGCCTTGGTGATAATACTGCCCTATGAGCATGTGCCCTGGGAAGTCATGCTTCCAGCCATGGGCAGTGGCTCAGTGAGTGTGTTCAGATCCCTAGCTAGCTCTATCCCTGCTGTGGATGGAGTCCCCACACCCATTGCTCTGCATCAGGCACTGTTCACTGGCACTAATTTCATGCCCAGAGGAGTGTGGGAGAATTCCTCACGTTTCTCTCCCCCCCCACCCCGCTTCCTTTCTGTGGCTGCATCCTTTCAGTTAGGGGAGATGGAAGCTGGTTTATGGAGCCTGCAGTGAAGAGTTGGGGTGGCTGAGGCCATTGGCCTGCGGAGAACGTGTCGCTGAGGGGTGGCTGCTTGGCTAACCTGCTTTGTTTGTTGTTTTAAGGCCTTTTCCGGATTTTATTCAGTCTTCCACTTTCTGAACCTGACCAGCGGGTATCCCTTGAGTGACGTCAGTGCCACCATCGAGCACTTCTGTGCTAAGGACTGGAAGGAGGTGAGACCCCGGTTAGCAGCTGCCGGTGCTGTCGTGTAATGCCTGAATCTAGATGCATGGGGAAACTGGAGAACACAAGGGTACCATTAACAGTCTGGGATTCTCCT
Source organism: Trachemys scripta elegans (assembly GCF_013100865.1). Lineage (NCBI taxonomy): Eukaryota > Metazoa > Chordata > Testudines > Emydidae > Trachemys > Trachemys scripta. Next base: position 5,109,016 of record NC_048314.1, read on the forward strand.
TCCCTTGGGATCTTCTTGGGCGGGGGGCGGGGAGCCTTGGCTTGGGCAGAAAGATGGGGGACAAATCGTTAGCTTCTGGGTTCTAAATTCTTCTGGGACTTCTCCCCCCTGAATTTTCTGAAGGTTAACTGGCTCGTTGCGCATCAGTGGTCTGCAGACCATTTCCCAATGGTGTGTGGAGAAACCCTCTGGCCTGCTGCTCCTTCTCACACAAAACCTGGGCGACAGATTCTTCACCCTGCCCTCTCAGGATGGACACTCGGCTGGGCCCAAAGTCCTGAGGGGCCCAGTTATCCCAGTGGCAGAGCAGAGGGTCATTCTAGTGAGTGCAGGGTAGGGGAGTGGGGGCTGCATGCCTAGGGTTCAGTGACAGGGTATAGAGCCCTCACTGCTCTCTTGAGGTCCCCAGCTTGGATCTGGCCCAGGTTGGTAGCAACTGGAATCTAAAGCACAGTGGGGGCCTCTGCCACATGCCTGGCTTGGAGCTGAAATAGCAGGTCTGTGGGTGGGGCGAGGGGGCCTCTCTGACCTGTGACTCGCTAGAGTAAAGTTACCATCTCTACATGGGAACAGCAGGTTTGCACTGACCTTCCCCCCCCCCCCCCATGTCCCTAGGTGCAGATGGTGGATCCTGGCAGGAACAAGACCCGCCTGCAGGATTACTGCGCTGCCAGCACCTACATTCTCACCCTCCTGCTGCAAGGCTACAAGTTTGACAACGAGACATGGAGCAACATCCATTTCCACTGGCAGGTAGGACGTCTCCCTGGCAGGGTCTGCTGCACAGCCTGGGTCACGCCCCCCGGAGCGGGTCTGTCCCCAGCCTGCCTTACCACTGTGGGCTCCCGCGGGAAATCTGCTCCATCAGTGCCAAGATGAGGGGAGTTGGCGATAAAGGGCCTGTGCAGTCTTTACCCTGCTCCCCCCCGGCCCAGCATGGGCACTGGAATAGCTCTCCACTTCTTCCCTCCCGCTGGAGTTCTTGGCATTGGAATCGTGGCTGCCCAGCTACGTTGCACAATCCAAATGATACAATTGTGCCAGTCTGGAAAAAAGTTGGTGTGTGTTTTCTCCCCCCCTCCCCCCATGGCCAAAGAAAGTAGGAACTGAAAAGGCAACTTGAGTTACCCTGCCTGCCCTGATTCTCCTTCCCCGGGAGCCTATTTGTGCAGTCTGGTGCAGCAGCCCCTAAGGCCTGTCCCTCCGTTACACTGGCTCTCACATAAATCCACATGAGGTACACGAGGCAGTCAGGTCACAGGAATCCAAACCCCTCACCCCCCCACCCCCCCGTCTGGATTATAAACCCTGCAGATGGTAGGTGCTCTGCATGTCAGTAACCCAGCCCAGATAGAGTGCAGAAAAAGGGCCTTAAATATGTCCTCCTTCAGGGAGGCAACAGCTGTCATGGTAAGTGGAGTCACTGGGAGTTGGGCCCTAATGAGGGTCGGAGTAGCTGATTCCCATGCAGCTGGATGGTGAATTAAGCTAGACACGCTCAGACTAACCCAGGCCCCTGTATCCTCTGTAGCCCTAAACATTGCAGCAGCGTCCCTGCATTCTAGGCAGATCAGAGACTAGGATAATAACTAAATAATTAATGGAGATCTCCCATCTCCTAGAACTGGAAGGGACCTTGAAAGGTCATCGAGTCCAGCCCTCTGCCTTCACTAGCAGGACCAAGTACTGATTTTGCCCCAGATCCCCAAATGGCCCCCTCAAGGATTGAGCTCACAACCCCGGGTTTAGCAGGCCAATGCTCAAACCACTGAGCTATCCCTCCCCCCAATGTGATTTGTGTGCTGGAGGACGGGACAGATTATCCTATCACTGCCACGTTCTTGTCCCTTCCCCTGATACATCTGATGCTGGCCACTGCCAGAGACAGGGTACTGGACCATATGGATGTTGGCTCTGAGCCAGTCTGGCAACTCCTGTGTTCTGTTCTGAGGCAGCTCAGTGGAGACTGTATGAATGAAATCTGAAAATCAACAAACCAGTCCCATCACCCTGGGTTTGCTGAGATTCCAGTCAATTTTTTTGATGCTGTCTCCAGCCCCCTGATTTTGCACTCACATGGCAGCACTGCATTTGAAGCTGTCAGGCAGGGTGGGAGACACATGGCCAGGGGACAGCTGAGGGTGTTGGTACCTGGAAAGGCATGGCAGGGTTTGGTGGTGTGGGAGAAACACATTAGCTGGATGCTTCTTGAAATGCTCCCTGATCAAACTGCTGATGTTTAACTTGCCACCTTTAAATTTCAGAATTAACAATTCCTTGAGATGAATGAGGCAGGTCATGGCTCTCTGCTTTCATCTTGAGCTGTCTGCAGGCTCACAGCCAGCACCAGTTACATCCCTCTCATTTTTCTCCCAACTGTGGGGGCTACAATGCCCTTTAGTTAAAGTTGCAAATTTAAATTCTAGAGCACAATTTCACAGCAATGGAGGATGGGGGGCAGGTTCTGGGGTGGGCTCCAGGGCCGGGCGAGGGCTCCAGAGCAGGTTCTGTGGCTGTTGAACAGCAGAATGACTACATAAGAACAAGCACACTCAGTATTGCTGTAAATCACTGAAGAAGGGGGGAGGGATAGCTCAGTGGTTTGAGCATTGGCCTGCTAAACCCAGGGTTGTGAGTTCAATCCTTGAGGGGGCCATTTAGGGATCTGGGGCAAAAATCTGTCTGGGGATTGATCCTGCTTTGAGCAGGGGGTTGGACTAGATGACCTTCTGAGGTCCCTTCCAACCCTGATATTCTATGATTCTGAGGCTCTGATTTGCCTCCTTCCCTGCCCAGTACTGAGTGCCTGCCCTTTGAGTTCATAAAACTTCTCTGCTCTCTCCTCTCAGGTGGCTGCTGTGGATGTGGGCTGGAGCCTGGGCTACATGCTGAACCTCACCAACACGATCCCCTTGGAGGCTCCCAACCGAGTGAAGGGGCAGCGGCCTGACCTGTGGGCAGCGGCTGTGGTCACCACCTGCCTCATGCTGGCCATGATCCTGTGGACAGGCCTGGCTCTGTGCTATCAGTGGCCCCTTGCCACCTATGAGACTATGCTGTAGCTGGCCAGTGCTCCTCAGGCTGGGGCCCTGCTGCCATCAGGAGTCACACGAGGCTTTCCCCAGACATCATGCAGTCCTGTGTGTTAGACGTTTGTGGCCTTACAACCCAGTGCCCCTACTTGCAGCTGGAGGCAGGGTCTGGGAGAGAAACCCCTCCCCAGGGAGGGTAGGAACATTGGGTTTGAAGGACAAATGGCATCTCTTGGCAAATTGGTGACACTTTTCAGTCTAATCTCAGCCCTGTGAGCTGTGCTGGCTTCCTGCTCTCCCCCCAGCCCCCTTTCCAGTCAGCAAGTCCTGCTGTGCAAACAGAGTCTATCCTGAGGAGGTGCTGCTGCCTCCTGCAGAGCCCAGTTGGGGTGGTGTGTGTGTGTGCGCGCGCGCCATGGCCTACTGGATCTGGGGTGCAGGGGAAGTTGGGGCTGGTGAGGCAGGAAGCATTGGCTAGAGTGCCAGGAGACTCCAGGGCAAGGCGGAGGGAATGGGAGTGTGAGTCTCCTCCTGGTCCAGGGAGCACCGGCTGATATATTTGGAAGTGCCTGGATGCAGGGGCAGCTGCAGCAGCTCTGCAGGGGCAGGGACTTGCCCTTTTGTGGTCACTAACAAAGGGCTGGTTGTGGCACACGGGGTGTTGGTTACAGCCTGGGTGTTTGGGCCAGGCTCCAGACACTGCCCTGGCTCAGGGTTACAAAAAGAGTGGTCAGACTCTTTTTACCCTCGCTTATACATGTGTAAGGGAGAGAGGAGAGGCAGGCACAGGTGCCACATGGGAAAGCCACCCTGGTATGTGAGGCTGCAAGTTGTGGGTTGCTGTGGGCGTTGCACAAAGAACTCAATTTCCCATCAAACCCAGACTGGGTGCCTCTTCCCAAGCTGATCATTGTGCCACCTTGTGATTGGCTTTCAGCCTACCTGTGACAGGCCCTGCTAAAGTGAGTGCCCAGCCCAGCTCCCTCTCAGGATAAGTGAGTGCCCAAGCAGCAGGACATGAGTTAATTACCACCTGGATCTTCTAAAGGGTTATGGGGGCTCAGGCAGGTAACAACACCCAGAAGAGGCCCCTGGAGAAAGAACTCCTCAGGGCAGCAGGCTAGGAATCTACCCCTGGTGGCCTGTCCTAGGGAACAGGGGTGCTGGGGAGAGGAAGCACAGCGGGAAAGGAAGCCAAGAATAGGGTTGGCAGTTTAGATGAACATGTTCCTGGAGGTTTCATCACAGACATAATCTTTAATTACCAATGAATCATGATTTTCTGGACACTCAACAATCCTGGAGGGTTGGCAGCCTGAACCAAGGAAGAGTATTCCTGGTGTGAAAGGCTCCAAAAGCAAAGGGGTATGAATGCCAAGTCTCATTGAAACCTTGTCTCCATAGAAGGACTTCACCAGGTAGCAGTAGGCTCCCCAGCTGAGAGGAATTAGATGCTGCTCTGAGGAAACCAGGGGCATTGTGGTTTAACTGCTATGTGGCCCTTGACCCAAGAGGACCGAGACCCTTCCTGAGCTGATGACAAGTGGCCCTGACTCCAGAAGAGGGCTCTGAATCATGAGGGACTCACTAGTCAGGGACCTGGACATAAGTGGAATTGTTGGACTAAAATTAATGCAGCCTCTTCCTGCACCTTAGGATACTGGGTGGAGGCCTATTTGGGTAATGGTTTGCCTTTGGGTTAGATTAAACTAGACCCCTGAAGGGACACTGTTCACTATACATCAATCTCTTTAGCCTTATTGAAAGTCCATTAGGGGAAACTGAGGCAGGGATGTAATTATGGCTCTGCAGAGGGTGGGGGGGCCACAAGTTTGAGGGCCCCCAGTACATACTTCCAAATAACTCACTAAACATGCTTGTAAATAAAATGAAAATCCTGTGCTCGCCAGTTCTTTCTGGGTACCCTCAACACGCTCACAAGCACAAACGCTGAGGGGCTGCAGCATGTGGCTACTGCCCGACAGGCAGCCGGAGATACAGCATTCCAAAGCCCTGGCAATTCCAGGCGTTTGCATGCGGAGTTGAACCTCTGAACAATGCAGTGGAGGTGGATGTAGCTTGTAAACAACTGTGCCAACTGGAGGAGTAGTTCTGCATCAGTGACTGCCTTGTAGTTAAATGTGACGGCCCAAGATTATTTGGGGGAGCTGGAGCAGTTTGGGTTCAGGGGTCAGTGTAAGAATAGTGCAGGTAGGTAAGGGACTCAGCCATCCTCTGTGATGAGGCCCGCTAAGGTGTGTATGTCCTGGCTGATGAATGCACAATGTGTTATGGTTTCAGGCTGCTACCTGTGCAGTCATTAAACCCTATGGGCTATAGGATGCAGGAACCTGAGGCTTTGCTTATTTCTGCAGCAGCATCTCTTCTCCTGCTGCTTGGGGGCCATTAAAGAGACAGTGACACATGCTCCTGTCATGCTGGACTTCACCTTGGAAAGGAAGTTTTATTCTACTCTGAGGATAAAATCAGACTCGCAAGCAGGGCCTGGATCTCCTTTCATACAGTCTGCATCAGCTCTTCTGCGGGGTGGGGGTGAGGGGCTGATACTGGGACTGTTCCCCAGCCTGTCTGCTCTTCCTTGCACCCCAGCTTTTAGATTGATAGTAGGAAGAGCCGCCTCCCCCTTGAAAGTCCCATAGAGAGGTCAAAAGAATCCAGTAGGATGGCCAAAGCTGGGGGCATAGTTCAGCTCACATCTAACCCATCACCCATGCTGACAACCCTACTGTACCTTGTGATCAGGTTCTCACTGAGCTCCCAAGTCGTCTTAGAGCCCCTGAGAGCTCTGCAATAATATTAAAACCCACGGCTGGGTTTTCTGCTTCCTGTAGCAACATTTTGTAGACTTGGCAGGGTCTTTCCCAACACCGCTTCTGTTCTGTTTTGGGCTTCCACCCAGACCAGTGACGGGTTGTGTCACTGCCTGTCTGGCATAACTCTGGGTGCCTTAAATGCTCTGTTCATGCAGCTCACTGCCTGGACACCAACAGTCAGCAGACAAGCGAGCAGGGCACGGCACGGACACCAAGAGCCAACACACAAGCATGCAGGGCACAGCCTGGTTTCTACCCTTCGTTAGTGTTTCAAAGTGATCCCAACACTCCCAGTCCTAAATTTCCCAGAACTGTTTCCCTGGTGTGCCTAGCCCTCTCCTGGGACACTCACTGAAATGATTACACTTGCTGCTACTGTCAAGAGAGGAACCGCAGCTTGGTCTCTTGCCTGGTGTTACAGTCCCTCCAGTTCAATCAAAGCACCGGACTGGTTTAGATAAAAAGTAAAACAGTTTATTCAGTTACAAAGCCAGGTTTGAAGTAAGTTCAACTACAAAGGGCAAAGATAAAAGGGCTACAAGAAGCTAAAATTTGGCTTAACTAGGGTTACCATATTTCAGCAAGCAAAAAAGAGGACGGGAGGAGCCCCGCCCTAGCCCCTCCCACTTCCCGCCCCCCCAGAACCCCCAACTCTCCCCCCGTTCCTTGTCTCCTGACTGCCCCCTCCTGGGACCCCTGCCCCTAACTGCCCCCCAGGACTCCACTCCCTATCTAAGCCTCCCTGCCTTTTGTCCCCTGACTGCCCCAACCCTTATCCACACCCCCACCCCCAGACAGACCCCTGGGACTCCCACGCCCCATCCAACCACTCCCCACCCCCTGACAGCCCCCCCCCCCCCCAACCCCCCCCCCAACACCAAACCGAAAAGCACCCCCGCGGGGAAGAGAGGGGAAGTCGGAGGGGGCCGGAGCATAAAAA